>NW_026611774.1:0-176725 GCF_023638135.1 Falco biarmicus
GACTCGGCTGGTGACAAAATGTTCCAAACACACCCCATGCACAACTCCACCGGGGAAGGTGCCAGAAACGAGTTCTGTTGGTAGTTTTTACACTACCCCGGTAGGCAAGAGAAAGGCACCACAAAACTTGTTCTACCTGCTTTCTGGGCTGAGATGGGGAATCGCTGAATTTTGGACTCGGCTGGTGACAAAATGTTCCAAACACACCCCATGCACAACTCCACCGGGGAAGGTGCCAGAAACGAGTTCTGTTGGTAGTTTTTACACTACCCCGGTAGGCACCTGAAAGGCACCACAAAACTTGTTCTACCTGCTTTCTGGGCTGAGATGGGGAATCGCTGAATTTTGGACTCGGCTGGTGACAAAATGTTCCAAACACACCCCATGCACAACTCCACCGGGGAAGGTGCCAGAAACGAGTTCTGTTGGTAGTTTTTACACTACCCCGGTAGGCAGCTGAAAGGCACCACAAAACTTGTTGTACCTGCTTTCTGGGCTGAGATGGGGAATCGCTGAATTTTGGACTCGGCTGGTGACAAAATGTTCCAAACACACCCCATGCACAACTCCACCGGGGAAGGTGCCAGAAAGGAGTTCTGTTGGTAGTTTTTACACTACCCCGGTAGGCAGCTGAAAGGCACCACAAAACTTGTTCTACCTGCTTTCTGGGCTGAGATGGGGAACAGCTGAGTTTTGGACTCGGCTGGTGACAAAATGTTCCAAACACACCCCATGCACACCTCCACCGGGGAAGGTGCCAGAAAGGAGTTCTGTTGGTAGTTTTTACACTACCCCGGTAGGCAGCTGAAAGGCACCACAAAACTTGTTCTACCTGCTTTCTGGGCTGAGATGGGGAATCGCTGAATTTTGGACTCGGCTGGTGACAAAATGTTCCAAACACACCCCATGCACAACTCCACCGGGGAAGGTGCCAGAAACGAGTTCTGTTGGTAGTTTTTACACTACCCCGGTAGGCAGCTGAAAGGCACCACAAAACTTGTTCTACCTGCTTTCTGGGCTGAGATGGGGAATCGCTGAATTTTGGACTCGGCTGGTGACAAAATGTTCCAAACACACCCCATGCACAACTCCACCGGGGAAGGTGCCAGAAACGAGTTCTGTTGGTAGTTTTTACACTACCCCGGTAGGCAGCTGAAAGGCACCACAAAACTTGTTCTACCTGCTTTCTGGGCTGAGATGGGGAATCGCTGAATTTTGGACTCGGCTGGTGACAAAATGTTCCAAACACACCCCATGCACACCTCCACCGGGGAAGGTGCCAGAAACGAGTTCTGTTGGTAGTTTTTACACTACCCCGGTAGGCAGCTGAAAGGCACCACAAAACTTGTTCTACCTGCTTTCTGGGCTGAGATGGGGAATCGCTGAATTTTGGACTCGGCTGGTGACAAAATGTTCCAAACACACCCCATGCACAACTCCACCGGGGAAGGTGCCAGAAAGGAGTTCTGTTGGTAGTTTTTACACTACCCCGGTAGGCAGCTGAAAGGCACCACAAAACTTGTTCTACCTGCTTTCTGGGCTGAGGTGGGGAACAGCTGAGTTTTGGACTCGGCTGGTGACAAAATGTTCCAAACACACCCCATGCACACCTCCACCGGGGAAGGTGCCAGAAAGGAGTTCTGTTGGTAGTTTTTACACTACCCCGGTAGGCAGCTGAAAGGCACCACAAAACTTGTTCTACCTGCTTTCTGGGCTGAGATGGGGAATCGCTGAATTTTGGACTCGGCTGGTGACAAAATGTTCCAAACACACCCCATGCACAACTCCACCGGGGAAGGTGCCAGAAACGAGTTCTGTTGGTAGTTTTTACACTACCCCGGTAGGCAGCTGAAAGGCACCATAAAACCGGTTCTACCTTCTTTCTGGGCTGAGATGGGGAATCGCTGAATTTTGGACTCGGCTGCTGACAAAATGTTCCAAACACACCCCATGCACACCTCCACCGGGGAAGGTGCCAGAAACGAGTTCTGTTGGTAGTTTTTACACTACCCCGGTAGGCAGCTGAAAGGCACCACAAAACTTGTTCTACCTGCTTTCTGGGCTGAGATGGGGAATCGCTGAATTTTGGACTCGGCTGGTGACAAAATGTTCCAAACACACCCCATGCACACCTCCACCGGGGAAGGTGCCAGAAACGAGTTCTGTTGGTAGTTTTTACACTACCCCGGTAGGCAGCTGAAAGGCACCATAAAACCGGTTCAACCTGCTTTCTGGGCTGAGATGGGGAATCGCTGAATTTTGGACTCGGCTGGTGACAAAATGTTCCAAACACACCCCATGCACACCTCCACCGGGGAAGGTGCCAGAAACGAGTTCTGTTGGTAGTTTTTACACTACCCCGGTAGGCAGCTGAAAGGCACCACAAAACTTGTTCTACCTGCTTTCTGGGCTGAGATGGGGAATCGCTGAATTTTGGACTCGGCTGGTGACAAAATGTTCCAAACACACCCCATGCACACCTCCACCGGGGAAGGTGCCAGAAACGAGTTCTGTTGGTAGTTTTTACACTACCCCGGTAGGCACCTGAAAGGCACCACAAAACTTGTTCTACCTGCTTTCTGGGCTGAGATGGGGAACGGCTGAATTTTGGACTCGGCTGGTGACAAAATGTTCCAAACACACCCCATGCACAACTCCACCGGGGAAGGTGCCAGAAACGAGTTCTGTTGGTAGTTTTTACACTACCCCGGTAGGCAGCTGAAAGGCACCACAAAACTTGTTCTACCTGCTTTCTGGGCTGAGATGGGGAATCGCTGAATTTTGGACTCGGCTGGTGACAAAATGTTCCAAACACACCCCATGCACAACTCCACCGGGGAAGGTGCCAGAAAGGAGTTCTGTTGGTAGTTTTTACACTACCCCGGTAGGCAGCTGAAAGGCACCACAAAACTTGTTCTACCTGCTTTCTGGGCTGAGATGGGGAACAGCTGAGTTTTGGACTCGGCTGGTGACAAAATGTTCCAAACACACCCCATGCACACCTCCACCGGGGAAGGTGCCAGAAAGGAGTTCTGTTGGTAGTTTTTACACTACCCCGGTAGGCAGCTGAAAGGCACCACAAAACTTGTTCTACCTGCTTTCTGGGCTGAGATGGGGAATCGCTGAATTTTGGACTCGGCTGGTGACAAAATGTTCCAAACACACCCCATGCACAACTCCACCGGGGAAGGTGCCAGAAACGAGTTCTGTTGGTAGTTTTTACACTACCCCGGTAGGCAGCTGAAAGGCACCACAAAACTTGTTCTACCTGCTTTCTGGGCTGAGATGGGGAATCGCTGAATTTTGGACTCGGCTGCTGACAAAATGTTCCAAACACACCCCATGCACAACTCCACCGGGGAAGGTGCCAGAAACGAGTTCTGTTGGTAGTTTTTACACTACCCCGGTAGGCAGCTGAAAGGCACCACAAAACTTGTTCTACCTGCTTTCTGGGCTGAGATGGGGAATCGCTGAATTTTGGACTCGGCTGGTGACAAAATGTTCCAAACACACCCCATGCACACCTCCACCGGGGAAGGTGCCAGAAACGAGTTCTGTTGGTAGTTTTTACACTACCCCGGTAGGCAGCTGAAAGGCACCATAAAACCGGTTCAACCTGCTTTCTGGGCTGAGATGGGGAATCGCTGAATTTTGGACTCGGCTGGTGACAAAATGTTCCAAACACACCCCATGCACACCTCCACCGGGGAAGGTGCCAGAAACGAGTTCTGTTGGTAGTTTTTACACTACCCCGGTAGGCAGCTGAAAGGCACCACAAAACTTGTTCTACCTGCTTTCTGGGCTGAGATGGGGAATCGCTGAATTTTGGACTCGGCTGGTGACAAAATGTTCCAAACACACCCCATGCACACCTCCACCGGGGAAGGTGCCAGAAACGAGTTCTGTTGGTAGTTTTTACACTACCCCGGTAGGCACCTGAAAGGCACCACAAAACTTGTTCTACCTGCTTTCTGGGCTGAGATGGGGAACGGCTGAATTTTGGACTCGGCTGGTGACAAAATGTTCCAAACACACCCCATGCACAACTCCACCGGGGAAGGTGCCAGAAACGAGTTCTGTTGGTAGTTTTTACACTACCCCGGTAGGCAGCTGAAAGGCACCACAAAACTTGTTCTACCTGCTTTCTGGGCTGAGATGGGGAATCGCTGAATTTTGGACTCGGCTGGTGACAAAATGTTCCAAACACACCCCATGCACAACTCCACCGGGGAAGGTGCCAGAAAGGAGTTCTGTTGGTAGTTTTTACACTACCCCGGTAGGCAGCTGAAAGGCACCACAAAACTTGTTCTACCTGCTTTCTGGGCTGAGATGGGGAACAGCTGAGTTTTGGACTCGGCTGGTGACAAAATGTTCCAAACACACCCCATGCACACCTCCACCGGGGAAGGTGCCAGAAAGGAGTTCTGTTGGTAGTTTTTACACTACCCCGGTAGGCAGCTGAAAGGCACCACAAAACTTGTTCTACCTGCTTTCTGGGCTGAGATGGGGAATCGCTGAATTTTGGACTCGGCTGGTGACAAAATGTTCCAAACACACCCCATGCACAACTCCACCGGGGAAGGTGCCAGAAACGAGTTCTGTTGGTAGTTTTTACACTACCCCGGTAGGCAGCTGAAAGGCACCACAAAACTTGTTCTACCTGCTTTCTGGGCTGAGATGGGGAATCGCTGAATTTTGGACTCGGCTGGTGACAAAATGTTCCAAACACACCCCATGCACAACTCCACCGGGGAAGGTGCCAGAAACGAGTTCTGTTGGTAGTTTTTACACTACCCCGGTAGGCAGCTGAAAGGCACCACAAAACTTGTTCTACCTGCTTTCTGGGCTGAGATGGGGAATCGCTGAATTTTGGACTCGGCTGGTGACAAAATGTTCCAAACACACCCCATGCACAACTCCACCGGGGAAGGTGCCAGAAACGAGTTCTCTTGGTAGTTTTTACACTACCCCGGTAGGCAGCTGAAAGGCACCACAAAACTTGTTCTACCTGCTTTCTGGGCTGAGATGGGGAATCGCTGAATTTTGGACTCGGCTGGTGACAAAATGTTCCAAACACACCCCATGCACAACTCCACCGGGGAAGGTGCCAGAAAGGAGTTCTGTTGGTAGTTTTTACACTACCCCGGTAGGCAGCTGAAAGGCACCACAAAACTTGTTCTACCTGCTTTCTGGGCTGAGGTGGGGAACAGCTGAGTTTTGGACTCGGCTGGTGACAAAATGTTCCAAACACACCCCATGCACACCTCCACCGGGGAAGGTGCCAGAAAGGAGTTCTGTTGGTAGTTTTTACACTACCCCGGTAGGCAGCTGAAAGGCACCACAAAACTTGTTCTACCTGCTTTCTGGGCTGAGATGGGGAATCGCTGAATTTTGGACTCGGCTGGTGACAAAATGTTCCAAACACACCCCATGCACAACTCCACCGGGGAAGGTGCCAGAAACGAGTTCTGTTGGTAGTTTTTACACTACCCCGGTAGGCAGCTGAAAGGCACCATAAAACCGGTTCTACCTTCTTTCTGGGCTGAGATGGGGAATCGCTGAATTTTGGACTCGGCTGCTGACAAAATGTTCCAAACACACCCCATGCACACCTCCACCGGGGAAGGTGCCAGAAACGAGTTCTGTTGGTAGTTTTTACACTACCCCGGTAGGCAGCTGAAAGGCACCACAAAACTTGTTCTACCTGCTTTCTGGGCTGAGATGGGGAATCGCTGAATTTTGGACTCGGCTGGTGACAAAATGTTCCAAACACACCCCATGCACACCTCCACCGGGGAAGGTGCCAGAAACGAGTTCTGTTGGTAGTTTTTACACTACCCCGGTAGGCAGCTGAAAGGCACCATAAAACCGGTTCTACCTGCTTTCTGGGCTGAGATGGGGAATCGCTGAATTTTGGACTCGGCTGGTGACAAAATGTTCCAAACACACCCCATGCACACCTCCACCGGGGAAGGTGCCAGAAACGAGTTCTGTTGGTAGTTTTTACACTACCCCGGTAGGCAGCTGAAAGGCACCACAAAACTTGTTCTACCTGCTTTCTGGGCTGAGATGGGGAATCGCTGAATTTTGGACTCGGCTGGTGACAAAATGTTCCAAACACACCCCATGCACACCTCCACCGGGGAAGGTGCCAGAAACGAGTTCTGTTGGTAGTTTTTACACTACCCCGGTAGGCAAGAGAAAGGCACCACAAAACTTGTTCTACCTGCTTTCTGGGCTGAGATGGGGAACGGCTGAATTTTGGACTCGGCTGGTGACAAAATGTTCCAAACACACCCCATGCACAACTCCACCGGGGAAGGTGCCAGAAACGAGTTCTGTTGGTAGTTTTTACACTACCCCGGTAGGCAGCTGAAAGGCACCACAAAACTTGTTCTACCTGCTTTCTGGGCTGAGATGGGGAATCGCTGAATTTTGGACTCGGCTGGTGACAAAATGTTCCAAACACACCCCATGCACAACTCCACCGGGGAAGGTGCCAGAAACGAGTTCTGTTGGTAGTTTTTACACTACCCCGGTAGGCAGCTGAAAGGCACCACAAAACTTGTTGTACCTGCTTTCTGGGCTGAGATGGGGAATCGCTGAATTTTGGACTCGGCTGGTGACAAAATGTTCCAAACACACCCCATGCACAACTCCACCGGGGAAGGTGCCAGAAACGAGTTCTGTTGGTAGTTTTTACACTACCCCGGTAGGCAGCTGAAAGGCACCACAAAACTTGTTCTACCTGCTTTCTGGGCTGAGATGGGGAATCGCTGAATTTTGGACTCGGCTGGTGACAAAATGTTCCAAACACACCCCATGCACACCTCCACCGGGGAAGGTGCCAGAAACGAGTTCTGTTGGTAGTTTTTACACTACCCCGGTAGGCAAGAGAAAGGCACCACAAAACTTGTTCTACCTGCTTTCTGGGCTGAGATGGGGAATCGCTGAATTTTGGACTCGGCTGGTGACAAAATGTTCCAAACACACCCCATGCACAACTCACCGGGGAAGGTGCCAGAAACGAGTTCTGTTGGTAGTTTTTACACTACCCCGGTAGGCAGCTGAAAGGCACCACAAAACTTGTTGTACCTGCTTTCTGGGCTGAGATGGGGAATCGCTGAATTTTGGACTCGGCTGGTGACAAAATGTTCCAAACACACCCCATGCACAACTCCACCGGGGAAGGTGCCAGAAACGAGTTCTGTTGGTAGTTTTTTACAGTACCCCGGTAGGCAGCTGAAAGGCACCGCAAAACTTGTTCTACCTGCTTTCTGGGCTGAGATGGGGAATCGCTGAATTTTGGACTCGGCTGGTGACAAAATGTTCCAAACACACCCCATGCACACCTCCACCGGGGAAGGTGCCAGAAACGAGTTCTGTTGGTAGTTTTTACACTACCCCGGTAGGCAGCTGAAAGGCACCACAAAACTTGTTCTACCTGCTTTCTGGGCTGAGATGGGGAATCGCTGAATTTTGGACTCGGCTGGTGACAAAATGTTCCAAACACACCCCATGCACAACTCCACCGGGGAAGGTGCCAGAAACGAGTTCTGTTGGTAGTTTTTACAGTACCCCGGTAGGCAGCTGAAAGGCACCACAAAACTTGTTCTACCTGCTTTCTGGGCTGAGATGGGGAATCGCTGAATTTTGGACTCGGCTGGTGACAAAATGTTCCAAACACACCCCATGCACACCTCCACCGGGGAAGGTGCCAGAAACGAGTTCTGTTGGTAGTTTTTACACTACCCCGGGTAGGCAGCTGAAAGGCACCATAAAACCGGTTCTACCTGCTTTCTGGGCTGAGATGGGGAATCGCTGAATTTTGGACTCGGCTGGTGACAAAATGTTCCAAACACACCCCATGCACAACTCCACCGGGGAAGGTGCCAGAAACGAGTTCTGTTGGTAGTTTTTACACTACCGCGGTAGGCAGCTGAAAGGCACCATAAAACCGGTTCTACCTGCTTTCTGGGCTGAGATGGGGAATCGCTGAATTTTGGACTCGGCTGGTGACAAAATTTTCCAAACACACCCCATGCACACCTCCACCGGGGAAGGTGCCAGAAACGAGTTCTGTTGGTAGTTTTTACACTACCCCGGTAGGGAAGAGAAAGGCACCACAAAACTTGTTCTACCTGCTTTCTGGGCTGAGATGGGGAATCGCTGAATTTTGGACTCGGCTGGTGACAAAATGTTCCAAACACACCCCATGCACAAATCCACCGGGGAAGGTGCCAGAAACGAGTTCTGTTGGTAGTTTTTACACTACCCCGGTAGGCAGCTGAAAGGCACCACAAAACTTGTTGTACCTGCTTTCTGGCTGAGATGGGGAATCGCTGAATTTTGGACTCGGCTGGTGACAAAATGTTCCAAACACACCCCATGCACAACTCCACCGGGGAAGGTGCCAGAAACGAGTTCTGTTGGTAGTTTTTACACTACCCCGGTAGGCAGCTGAAAGGCACCACAAAAGTTTTTCTACCTGCTTTCTGGGCTGAGATGGGGAACGGCTAAATTTTGGACTAGGCTGGTGACAAAATGTTCCAAACACACCCCATGCACAGCTCCAACGGCAAAGGAGCCAGAAACGAGTTCTGTTGGTAGTTTTTACACTACCCCGGTAGGCAGCTGAAAGGCACCACAAAACTTGTTCTACCTGCTTTCTGGGCTGAGATGGGGAACAGCTGAATTTTGGACTCGGCTGGTAACAAAATGTTCCAAACACACCCCATGCACAACTCCACCGGGGAAGGTGCCAGAAACGAGTTCTGTTGGTAGTTTTTACACTACCCCGGTAGGCAGCTGAAAGGCACCACAAAAGTTTTTCTACCTGCTTTCTGGGCTGAGATGTGGAACGGCTAAATTTTGGACTAGGCTGGTGACAAAATGTTCCAAACACACCCCATGCACAGCTAAACCGGCAAAGGAGCCAGAAACGAGTTCTGTTGGTAGTTTTTACACTACCCCGGTAGGCAGCTGAAAGGCACCACAAAAGTTTTTCTACCTGCTTTCTGGGCTGAGATGGGGAACAGCTGAATTTTGGACTCGGCTGGTAACAAAATGTTCCAAACACACCCCATGCACAACTCCACCGGGGAAGGTGCCAGAAACGAGTTCTGTTGGTAGTTTTTACACTACCCCGGTAGGCAGCTGAAAGGCACCACAAAACTTGTTCTACCTGCTTTCTGGGCTGAGATGGGGAATCGCTGAATTTTGGACTCGGCTGGTGACAAAATGTTCCAAACACACCCCATGCACACCTCCACCGGGGAAGGTGCCAGAAACGAGTTCTGTTGGTAGTTTTTACACTACCCCGGTAGGCAGCTGAAAGGCACCACAAAACTTGTTCTACCCTGCTTTCTGGGCTGAGATGGGGAACGGCTGAATTTTGGACTCGGCTGGTGACAAAATGTTCCAAACACACCCCATGCACAACTCCACCGGGGAAGGTGCCAGAAACGAGTTCTGTTGGTAGTTTTTACACTACCCCGGTAGGCAAGAGAAAGGCACCACAAAACTTGTTCTACCTGATTTCTGGGCTGCGATGGGGAATCGCTGAATTTTGGACTCGGCTGGTGACAAAATGTTCCAAACACACCCCATGCACAACTCCACGGGGGAAGGTGCCAGAAACGAGTTCTCTTGGTAGTTTTTACACTACCCCGGTAGGCAAGAGAAAGGCACCACAAAACTTGTTCTACCTGCTTTCTGGGCTGAGATGGGGAATCGCTGAATTTTGGACTCGGCTGGTGACAAAATGTTCCAAACACACCCCATGCACAGCTAAACCGGCAAAGGAGCCAGAAACGAGTCTGTTGGTAGTTTTTACACTACCCCGGTAGGCAGCTGAAAGGCACCACAAAACTTGTTCTACCTGCTTTCTGGGCTGAGATGGGGAATCGCTGAATTTTGGACTCGGCTGGTGACAAAATGTTCCAAACACACCCCATGCACAACTCCACCGGGGAAGGTGCCAGAAACGAGTTCTGTTGGTAGTTTTTACACTACCCCGGGTAGGCAGCTGAAAGGCACCACAAAACTTGTTCTACCTGCTTTCTGGGCTGAGATGGGGAATCGCTGAATTTTGGACTCGGCTGGTGACAAAATGTTCCAAACACACCCCATGCACAACTCCACCGGGGAAGGTGCCAGAAACGAGTTCTGTTGGTAGTTTTTACACTACCCCGGTAGGCAGCTGAAAGGCACCACAAAACTTGTTCTACCTGCTTTCTGGGCTGAGATGGGGAATCGCTGAATTTTGGACTCGGCTGGTGACAAAATGTTCCAAACACACCCCATGCACAACTCCACCGGGGAAGGTGCCAGAAACGAGTTCTGTTAGTAGTTTTTACACTACCCCGGTAGGCAGCTGAAAGGCACCACAAAACTTGTTCTACCTGCTTTCTGGGCTGAGATGGGGAATCGCTGAATTTTGGACTCGGCTGGTGACAAAATGTTCCAAACACACCCCATGCACAACTCCACCGGGGAAGGTTGCCAGAAAGGAGTTCTGTTGGTAGTTTTTACACTACCCCGGTAGGCAGCTGAAAGGCACCACAAAACTTGTTCTACCTGCTTTCTGGGCTGAGGTGGGGAACAGCTGAGTTTTGGACTCGGCTGGTGACAAAATGTTCCAAACACACCCCATGCACACCTCCACCGGGGAAGGTGCCAGAAAGGAGTTCTGTTGGTAGTTTTTACACTACCCCGGTAGGCAGCTGAAAGGCACCATAAAACCGGTTCTACCTTCTTTCTGGGCTGAGATGGGGAATCGCTGAATTTTGGACTCGGCTGCTGACAAAATGTTCCAAACACACCCCATGCACACCTCCACCGGGGAAGGTGCCAGAAACGAGTTCTGTTGGTAGTTTTTACACTACCCCGGTAGGCAGCTGAAAGGCACCACAAAACTTGTTCTACCTGCTTTCTGGGCTGAGATGGGGAATCGCTGAATTTTGGACTCGGCTGGTGACAAAATGTTCCAAACACACCCCATGCACACCTCCACCGGGGAAGGTGCCAGAAACGAGTTCTGTTGGTAGTTTTTACACTACCCCGGTAGGCAGCTGAAAGGCACCATAAAACCGGTTCAACCTGCTTTCTGGGCTGAGATGGGGAATCGCTGAATTTTGGACTCGGCTGGTGACAAAATGTTCCAAACACACCCCATGCACACCTCCACCGGGGAAGGTGCCAGAAACGAGTTCTGTTGGTAGTTTTTACACTACCCCGGTAGGCAGCTGAAAGGCACCACAAAACTTGTTCTACCTGCTTTCTGGGCTGAGATGGGGAATCGCTGAATTTTGGACTCGGCTGGTGACAAAATGTTCCAAACACACCCCATGCACACCTCCACCGGGGAAGGTGCCAGAAACGAGTTCTGTTGGTAGTTTTTACACTACCCCGGTAGGCAAGAGAAAGGCACCACAAAACTTGTTCTACCTGCTTTCTGGGCTGAGATGGGGAACGGCTGAATTTTGGACTCGGCTGGTGACAAATGTTCCAAACACACCCCATGCACAACTCCACCGGGGAAGGTGCCAGAAACGAGTTCTGTTGGTACTTTTTACACTACCCCGGTAGGCAGCTGAAAGGCACCACAAAACTTGTTCTACCTGCTTTCTGGGCTGAGATGGGGAATCGCTGAATTTTGGACTCGGCTGGTGACAAAATGTTCCAAACACACCCCATGCACAACTCCACCGGGGAAGGTGCCAGAAACGAGTTCTGTTGGTAGTTTTTACACTACCCCGGTAGGCAGCTGAAAGGCACCACAAAACTTGTTGTACCTGCTTTCTGGGCTGAGATGGGGAATCGCTGAATTTTGGACTCGGCTGGTGACAAAATGTTCCAAACACACCCCATGCACAACTCCACCGGGGAAGGTGCCAGAAACGAGTTCTGTTGGTAGTTTTTACAGTACCCCGGTAGGCAGCTGAAAGGCACCACAAAACTTGTTCTACCTGCTTTCTGGGCTGAGATGGGGAATCGCTGAATTTTGGACTCGGCTGGTGACAAAATGTTCCAAACACACCCCATGCACACCTCCACCGGGGAAGGTGCCAGAAACGAGTTCTGTTGGTAGTTTTTACACTACCCGGTAGGCAGCTGAAAGGCACCATAAAACCGGTTCTACCTGCTTTCTGGGCTGAGATGGGGAATCGCTGAATTTTGGACTCGGCTGGTGACAAAATGTTCCAAACACACCCCATGCACAACTCCACCGGGGAAGGTGCCAGAAACGAGTTCTGTTGGTAGTTTTTACACTACCCCGGTAGGCAAGAGAAAGGCACCACAAAACTTGTTCTACCTAATTTCTGGGCTGCGATGGGGAATCGCTGAATTTTGGACTCGGCTGGTGACAAAATGTTCCAAACACACCCCATGCACAACTCCACGGGGGAAGGTGCCAGAAACGAGTTCTCTTGGTAGTTTTTACACTACCCCGGTAGGCAAGAGAAAGGCACCACAAAACTTGTTCTACCTGCTTTCTGGGCTGAGATGGGGAATCGCTGAATTTTGGACTCGGCTGGTGACAAAATGTTCCAAACACACCCCATGCACAGCTAAACCGGCAAAGGAGCCAGAAACGAGTTCTGTTGGTAGTTTTTACACTACCCCGGTAGGCAGCTGAAAGGCACCACAAAAGTTTTTCTACCTGCTTTCTGGGCTGAGATGGGGAACAGCTGAATTTTGGACTCGGCTGGTAACAAAATGTTCCAAACACACCCCATGCACAACTCCACCGGGGAAGGTGCCAGAAACGAGTTCTGTTGGTAGTTTTTACACTACCCCGGTAGGCAGCTGAAAGGCACCACAAAACTTGTTCTACCTGCTTTCTGGGCTGAGATGGGGAATCGCTGAATTTTGGACTCGGCTGGTGACAAAATGTTCCAAACACACCCCATGCACAACTCCACCGGGGAAGGTGCCAGAAACGAGTTCTGTTGGTAGTTTTTACACTACCCCGGTAGGCAGCTGAAAGGCACCACAAAACTTGTTCTACCTGCTTTCTGGGCTGAGATGGGGAATCGCTGAATTTTGGACTCGGCTGGTGACAAAATGTTCCAAACACACCCCATGCACAACTCCACCGGGGAAGGTGCCAGAAACGAGTTCTGTTAGTAGTTTTTACACTACCCCGGTAGGCAGCTGAAAGGCACCACAAAACTTGTTCTACCTGCTTTCTGGGCTGAGATGGGGAATCGCTGAATTTTGGACTCGGCTGGTGACAAAATGTTCCAAACACACCCCATGCACAACTCCACCGGGGAAGGTGCCAGAAAGGAGTTCTGTTGGTAGTTTTTACACTACCCCGGTAGGCAGCTGAAAGGCACCACAAAACTTGTTCTACCTGCTTTCTGGGCTGAGGTGGGGAACAGCTGAGTTTTGGACTCGGCTGGTGACAAAATGTTCCAAACACACCCCATGCACACCTCCACCGGGGAAGGTGCCAGAAAGGAGTTCTGTTGGTAGTTTTTACACTACCCCGGTAGGCAGCTGAAAGGCACCATAAAACCGGTTCTACCTTCTTTCTGGGCTGAGATGGGGAATCGCTGAATTTTGGACTCGGCTGCTGACAAAATGTTCCAAACACACCCCATGCACACCTCCACCGGGGAAGGTGCCAGAAACGAGTTCTGTTGGTAGTTTTTACACTACCCCGGTAGGCAGCTGAAAGGCACCACAAAACTTGTTCTACCTGCTTTCTGGGCTGAGATGGGGAATCGCTGAATTTTGGACTCGGCTGGTGACAAAATGTTCCAAACACACCCCATGCACACCTCCACCGGGGAAGGTGCCAGAAACGAGTTCTGTTGGTAGTTTTTACACTACCCCGGTAGGCAGCTGAAAGGCACCATAAAACCGGTTCAACCTGCTTTCTGGGCTGAGATTGGGGAATCGCTGAATTTTGGACTCGGCTGGTGACAAAATGTTCCAAACACACCCCATGCACACCTCCACCGGGGAAGGTGCCAGAAACGAGTTCTGTTGGTAGTTTTTACACTACCCCGGTAGGCAGCTGAAAGGCACCACAAAACTTGTTCTACCTGCTTTCTGGGCTGAGATGGGGAATCGCTGAATTTTGGACTCGGCTGGTGACAAAATGTTCCAAACACACCCCATGCACACCTCCACCGGGGAAGGTGCCAGAAACGAGTTCTGTTGGTAGTTTTTACACTACCCCGGTAGGCAAGAGAAAGGCACCACAAAACTTGTTCTACCTGCTTTCTGGGCTGAGATGGGGAACGGCTGAATTTTGGACTCGGCTGGTGACAAAATGTTCCAAACACACCCCATGCACAACTCCACCGGGGAAGGTGCCAGAAACGAGTTCTGTTGGTACTTTTTACACTACCCCGGTAGGCAGCTGAAAGGCACCACAAAACTTGTTCTACCTGCTTTCTGGGCTGAGATGGGGAATCGCTGAATTTTGGACTCGGCTGGTGACAAAATGTTCCAAACACACCCCATGCACAACTCCACCGGGGAAGGTGCCAGAAACGAGTTCTGTTGGTAGTTTTTACACTACCCCGGTAGGCAGCTGAAAGGCACCACAAAACTTGTTCTACCTGCTTTCTGGGCTGAGATGGGGAATCGCTGAATTTTGGACTCGGCTGGTGACAAAATGTTCCAAACACACCCCATGCACAACTCCACCGGGGAAGGTGCCAGAAACGAGTTCTGTTGGTAGTTTTTACAGTACCCCGGTAGGCAGCTGAAAGGCACCACAAAACTTGTTCTACCTGCTTTCTGGGCTGAGATGGGGAATCGCTGAATTTTGGACTCGGCTGGTGACAAAATGTTCCAAACACACCCCATGCACACCTCCACCGGGGAAGGTGCCAGAAACGAGTTCTGTTGGTAGTTTTTACACTACCCCGGTAGGCAGCTGAAAGGCACCACAAAACTTGTTCTACCTGCTTTCTGGGCTGAGATGGGGAATCGCTGAATTTTGGGCTCGGCTGGTGACAAAATGTTCCAAACACACCCCATGCACAACTCCACCGGGGAAGGTGCCAGAAACGAGTTCTGTTGGTAGTTTTTACACTACCCCGGTAGGCAGCTGAAAGGCACCACAAAACTTGTTCTACCTGCTTTCTGGGCTGAGATGGGGAATCGCTGAATTTTGGACTCGGCTGGTGACAAAATGTTCCAAACACACCCCATGCACAACTCCACCGGGGAAGGTGCCAGAAACGAGTTCTGTTGGTAGTTTTTACAGTACCCCGGTAGGCAGCTGAAAGGCACCACAAAACTTGTTCTACCTGCTTTCTGGGCTGAGATGGGGAATCGCTGAATTTTGGACTCGGCTGGTGACAAAATGTTCCAAACACACCCCATGCACACCTCCACCGGGAAGGTGCCAGAAACGAGTTCTGTTGGTAGTTTTTACACTACCCCGGTAGGGAAGAGAAAGGCACCACAAAACTTGTTCTACCTGCTTTCTGGGCTGAGATGGGGAATCGCTGAATTTTGGACTCGGCTGGTGACAAAATGTTCCAAACACACCCCATGCACAGCTAAACCGGCAAAGGTGCCAGAAACGAGTTCTGTTGGTAGTTTTTACACTACCCCGGTAGGCAGCTGAAAGGCACCACAAAAGTTTTTCTACCTGCTTTCTGGGCTGAGATGGGGAACAGCTGAATTTTGGACTCGGCTGGTAACAAAATGTTCCAAACACACCCCATGCACAACTCCACCGGGGAAGGTGCCAGAAACGAGTTCTGTTGGTAGTTTTTACACTACCCCGGTAGGCAGCTGAAAGGCACCACAAAACTTGTTCTACCTGCTTTCTGGGCTGAGATGGGGAATCGCTGAATTTTGGACTCGGCTGGTGACAAAATGTTCCAAACACACCCCATGCACACCTCCACCGGGGAAGGTGCCAGAAACGAGTTCTGTTGGTAGTTTTTACACTACCCCGGTAGGCAGCTGAAAGGCACCACAAAACTTGTTCTACCTGCTTTCTGGGCTGAGATGGGGAACGGCTGAATTTTGGACTCGGCTGGTGACAAAATGTTCCAAACACACCCCATGCACAACTCCACCGGGGAAGGTGCCAGAAACGAGTTCTGTTGGTAGTTTTTACACTACCCCGGTAGGCAGCTGAAAGGCACCACAAAACTTGTTCTACCTGCTTTCTGGGCTGAGATGGGGAATCGCTGAATTTTGGACTCGGCTGGTGACAAAATGTTCCAAACACACCCCATGCACAACTCCACCGGGGAAGGTGCCAGAAACGAGTTCTGTTGGTAGTTTTTACACTACCCCGGTAGGCAGCTGAAAGGCACCACAAAACTTGTTCTACCTGCTTTCTGGGCTGAGATGGGGAATCGCTGAATTTTGGACTCGGCTGGTGACAAAATGTTCCAAACACACCCCATGCACAACTCCACCGGGGAAGGTGCCAGAAACGAGTTCTGTTGGTAGTTTTTACACTACCCCGGTAGGCAGCTGAAAGGCACCACAAAACTTGTTCTACCTGCTTTCTGGGCTGAGATGGGGAATCGCTGAATTTTGGACTCGGCTGGTGACAAAATGTTCCAAACACACCCCATGCACAACTCCACCGGGGAAGGTGCCAGAAACGAGTTCTGTTGGTAGTTTTTACACTACCCCGGTAGGCAGCTGAAAGGCACCACAAAACTTGTTCTACCTGCTTTCTGGGCTGAGATGGGGAATCGCTGAATTTTGGACTCGGCTGGTGACAAAATGTTCCAAACACACCCCATGCACAACTCCACCGGGGAAGGTGCCAGAAAGGAGTTCTGTTGGTAGTTTTTACACTACCCCGGTAGGCAGCTGAAAGGCACCACAAAACTTGTTCTACCTGCTTTCTGGGCTGAGGTGGGGAACAGCTGAGTTTTGGACTCGGCTGGTGACAAAATGTTCCAAACACACCCCATGCACACCTCCACCGGGGAAGGTGCCAGAAAGGAGTTCTGTTGGTAGTTTTTACACTACCCCGGTAGGCAGCTGAAAGGCACCACAAAACTTGTTCTACCTGCTTTCTGGGCTGAGATGGGGAATCGCTGAATTTTGGACTCGGCTGGTGACAAAATGTTCCAAACACACCCCATGCACAACTCCACCGGGGAAGGTGCCAGAAACGAGTTCTGTTGGTAGTTTTTACACTACCCCGGTAGGCAGCTGAAAGGCACCATAAAACCGGTTCTACCTTCTTTCTGGGCTGAGATGGGGAATCGCTGAATTTTGGACTCGGCTGGTGACAAAATGTTCCAAACACACCCCATGCACACCTCCACCGGGGAAGGTGCCAGAAACGAGTTCTGTTGGTAGTTTTTACACTACCCCGGTAGGCAGCTGAAAGGCACCACAAAACTTGTTCTACCTGCTTTCTGGGCTGAGATGGGGAATCGCTGAATTTTGGACTCGGCTGGTGACAAAATGTTCCAAACACACCCCATGCACACCTCCACCGGGGAAGGTGCCAGAAACGAGTTCTGTTGGTAGTTTTTACACTACCCCGGTAGGCAGCTGAAAGGCACCATAAAACCGGTTCAACCTGCTTTCTGGGCTGAGATGGGGAATCGCTGAATTTTGGACTCGGCTGGTGACAAAATGTTCCAAACACACCCCATGCACACCTCCACCGGGGAAGGTGCCAGAAACGAGTTCTGTTGGTAGTTTTTACACTACCCCGGTAGGCAGCTGAAAGGCACCACAAAACTTGTTCTACCTGCTTTCTGGGCTGAGATGGGGAATCGCTGAATTTTGGACTCGGCTGGTGACAAAATGTTCCAAACACACCCCATGCACACCTCCACCGGGGAAGGTGCCAGAAACGAGTTCTGTTGGTAGTTTTTACACTACCCCGGTAGGCAAGAGAAAGGCACCACAAAACTTGTTCTACCTGCTTTCTGGGCTGAGATGGGGAATCGCTGAATTTTGGACTCGGCTGGTGACAAAATGTTCCAAACACACCCCATGCACAACTCCACCGGGGAAGGTGCCAGAAACGAGTTCTGTTGGTAGTTTTTACACTACCCCGGTAGGCAGCTGAAAGGCACCACAAAACTTGTTCTACCTGCTTTCTGGGCTGAGATGGGGAATCGCTGAATTTTGGACTCGGCTGGTGACAAAATGTTCCAAAGACACCCC
Source organism: Falco biarmicus (assembly GCF_023638135.1). NCBI lineage: Eukaryota > Metazoa > Chordata > Aves > Falconiformes > Falconidae > Falco > Falco biarmicus. Next base: position 18,133 of record NW_026611774.1, read on the forward strand.
CTGCACAACTCCACCGGGGAAGGTGCCAGAAACGAGTTCTGTTGGTAGTTTTTACACTACCCCGGTAGGCAGCTGAAAGGCACCACAAAACTTGTTGTACCTGCTTTCTGGGCTGAGATGGGGAATCGCTGAATTTTGGACTCGGCTGGTGACAAAATGTTCCAAACACACCCCATGCACAACTCCACCGGGGAAGGTGCCAGAAACGAGTTCTGTTGGTAGTTTTTACAGTACCCCGGTAGGCAGCTGAAAGGCACCACAAAACTTGTTCTACCTGCTTTCTGGGCTGAGATGGGGAATCGCTGAATTTTGGACTCGGCTGGTGACAAAATGTTCCAAACACACCCCATGCACACCTCCACCGGGGAAGGTGCCAGAAACGAGTTCTGTTGGTAGTTTTTACACTACCCCGGTAGGCAGCTGAAAGGCACCATAAAACCGGTTCTACCTGCTTTCTGGGCTGAGATGGGGAATCGCTGAATTTTGGACTCGGCTGGTGACAAAATGTTCCAAACACACCCCATGCACAACTCCACCGGGGAAGGTGCCAGAAACGAGTTCTGTTGGTAGTTTTTACACTACCCCGGTAGGCAGCTGAAAGGCACCACAAAACTTGTTGTACCTGCTTTCTGGGCTGAGATGGGGAATCGCTGAATTTTGGACTCGGCTGGTGACAAAATGTTCCAAACACACCCCATGCACAACTCCACCGGGGAAGGTGCCAGAAACGAGTTCTGTTGGTAGTTTTTACAGTACCCCGGTAGGCAGCTGAAAGGCACCACAAAACTTGTTCTACCTGCTTTCTGGGCTGAGATGGGGAATCGCTGAATTTTGGACTCGGCTGGTGACAAAATGTTCCAAACACACCCCATGCACACCTCCACCGGGGAAGGTGCCAGAAACGAGTTCTGTTGGTAGTTTTTACACTACCCCGGTAGGCAGCTGAAAGGCACCATAAAACCGGTTCTACCTGCTTTCTGGGCTGAGATGGGGAATCGCTGAATTTTGGACTCGGCTGGTGACAAAATGTTCCAAACACACCCCATGCACAACTCCACCGGGGAAGGTGCCAGAAACGAGTTCTGTTGGTAGTTTTTACACTACCCCGGTAGGCAGCTGAAAGGCACCACAAAACTTGTTCTACCTGCTTTCTGGGCTGAGATGGGGAATCGCTGAATTTTGGACTCGGCTGGTGACAAAATGTTCCAAACACACCCCATGCACAACTCCACCGGGGAAGGTGCCAGAAACGAGTTCTGTTGGTAGTTTTTACAGTACCCCGGTAGGCAGCTGAAAGGCACCACAAAACTTGTTCTACCTGCTTTCTGGGCTGAGATGGGGAATCGCTGAATTTTGGACTCGGCTGGTGACAAAATGTTCCAAACACACCCCATGCACACCTCCACCGGGGAAGGTGCCAGAAACGAGTTCTGTTGGTAGTTTTTACACTACCCCGGTAGGCAAGAGAAAGGCACCACAAAACTTGTTCTACCTGCTTTCTGGGCTGAGATGGGGAACGGCTGAATTTTGGACTCGGCTGGTGACAAAATGTTCCAAACACACCCCATGCACAACTCCACCGGGGAAGGTGCCAGAAACGAGTTCTGTTGGTAGTTTTTACACTACCCCGGTAGGCAGCTGAAAGGCACCACAAAACTTGTTCTACCTGCTTTCTGGGCTGAGATGGGGAATCGCTGAATTTTGGACTCGGCTGGTGACAAAATGTTCCAAACACACCCCATGCACAACTCCACCGGGGAAGGTGCCAGAAACGAGTTCTGTTGGTAGTTTTTACACTACCCCGGTAGGCAGCTGAAAGGCACCACAAAACTTGTTGTACCTGCTTTCTGGGCTGAGATGGGGAATCGCTGAATTTTGGACTCGGCTGGTGACAAAATGTTCCAAACACACCCCATGCACAACTCCACCGGGGAAGGTGCCAGAAACGAGTTCTGTTGGTAGTTTTTACAGTACCCCGGTAGGCAGCTGAAAGGCACCACAAAACTTGTTCTACCTGCTTTCTGGGCTTAGATGGGGAACAGCTGAATTTTGGACTCGGCTGGTGACAAAATGTTCCAAACACACCCCATGCACACCTCCACCGGGGAAGGTGCCAGAAACGAGTTCTGTTGGTAGTTTTTACACTACCCCGGTAGGCAGCTGAAAGGCACCATAAAACCGGTTCTACCTGCTTTCTGGGCTGAGATGGGGAATCGCTGAATTTTGGACTCGGCTGGTGACAAAATGTTCCAAACACACCCCATGCACAACTCCACCGGGGAAGGTGCCAGAAACGAGTTCTGTTGGTAGTTTTTACACTACCCCGGTAGGCAAGAGAAAGGCACCACAAAACTTGTTCTACCTGCTTTCTGGGCTGAGATGGGGAATCGCTGAATTTTGGACTCGGCTGGTGACAAAATGTTCCAAACACACCCCATGCACAACTCCACCGGGGAAGGTGCCAGAAACGAGTTCTCTTGGTAGTTTTTACAGTACCCCGGTAGGCAGCTGAAAGGCACCACAAAACTTGTTCTACCTGCTTTCTGGGCTGAGATGGGGAATCGCTGAATTTTGGACTCGGCTGGTGACAAAATGTTCCAAACACACCCCATGCACACCTCCACCGGGGAAGGTGCCAGAAACGAGTTCTGTTGGTAGTTTTTACACTACCCCGGTAGGCAGCTGAAAGGCACCATAAAACCGGTTCTACCTGCTTTCTGGGCTGAGATGGGGAATCGCTGAATTTTGGACTCGGCTGGTGACAAAATGTTCCAAACACACCCCATGCACACCTCCACCGGGGAAGGTGCCAGAAACGAGTTCTGTTGGTAGTTTTTACACTACCCCGGTAGGGAAGAGAAAGGCACCACAAAACTTGTTCTACCTGCTTTCTGGGCTGAGATGGGGAATCGCTGAATTTTGGACTCGGCTGGTGACAAAATGTTCCAAACACACCCCATGCACAAATCCACCGGGGAAGGTGCCAGAAACGAGTTCTGTTGGTAGTTTTTACACTACCCCGGTAGGCAGCTGAAAGGCACCACAAAACTTGTTCTACCTGCTTTCTGGGCTGAGATGGGGAATCGCTGAATTTTGGACTCGGCTGGTGACAAAATGTTCCAAACACACCCCATGCACAACTCCACCGGGGAAGGTGCCAGAAACGAGTTCTGTTGGTAGTTTTTACACTACCCCGGTAGGCAGCTGAAAGGCACCACAAAAGTTTTTCTACCTGCTTTCTGGGCTGAGATGGGGAACGGCTAAATTTTGGACTAGGCTGGTGACAAAATGTTCCAAACACACCCCATGCACAGCTCCAACGGCAAAGGAGCCAGAAACGAGTTCTGTTGGTAGTTTTTACACTACCCCGGTAGGCAGCTGAAAGGCACCACAAAACTTGTTCTACCTGCTTTCTGGGCTGAGATGGGGAACAGCTGAATTTTGGACTCGGCTGGTAACAAAATGTTCCAAACACACCCCATGCACAACTCCACCGGGGAAGGTGCCAGAAACGAGTTCTGTTGGTAGTTTTTACACTACCCCGGTAGGCAGCTGAAAGGCACCACAAAAGTTTTTCTACCTGCTTTCTGGGCTGAGATGTGGAACGGCTAAATTTTGGACTCGGCTGGTGACAAAATGTTCCAAACACACCCCATGCACAACTCCACCGGGGAAGGTGCCAGAATCGAGTTCTGTTGGTAGTTTTTACACTACCCCGGTAGGCAGCTGAAAGGCACCACAAAAGTTTTTCTACCTGCTTTCTGGGCTGAGATGGGGAACAGCTGAATTTTGGACTTGGCTGGTAACAAAATGTTCCAAACACACCCCATGCACAACTCCACCGGGGAAGGTGCCAGAAACGAGTTCTGTTGGTAGTTTTTACACTACCCCGGTAGGCAGCTGAAAGGCACCACAAAACTTGTTCTACCTGCTTTCTGGGCTGAGATGGGGAATCGCTGAATTTTGGACTCGGCTGGTGACAAAATGTTCCAAACACACCCCATGCACAACTCCACCGGGGAAGGTGCCAGAAACGAGTTCTGTTGGTAGTTTTTACACTACCCCGGTAGGCAGCTGAAAGGCACCACAAAACTTGTTCTACCTGCTTTCTGGGCTGAGATGGGGAACGGCTGAATTTTGGACTCGGCTGGTGACAAAATGTTCCAAACACACCCCATGCACAACTCCACCGGGGAAGGTGCCAGAAACGAGTTCTGTTGGTAGTTTTTACACTACCCCGGTAGGCAAGAGAAAGGCACCACAAAACTTGTTCTACCTGCTTTCTGGGCTGCGATGGGGAATCGCTGAATTTTGGACTCGGCTGGTGACAAAATGTTCCAAACACACCCCATGCACAACTCCACCGGGGAAGGTGCCAGAAACGAGTTCTCTTGGTAGTTTTTACACTACCCCGGTAGGGAAGAGAAAGGCACCACAAAACTTGTTCTACCTGCTTTCTGGGCTGAGATGGGGAATCGCTGAATTTTGGACTCGGCTGGTGACAAAATGTTCCAAACACACCCCATGCACAGCTAAACCGGCAAAGGAGCCAGAAACGAGTTCTGTTGGTAGTTTTTACACTACCCCGGTAGGCAGCTGAAAGGCACCACAAAAGTTTTTCTACCTGCTTTCTGGGCTGAGATGGGGAACAGCTGAATTTTGGACTCGGCTGGTAACAAAATGTTCCAAACACACCCCATGCACAACTCCACCGGGGAAGGTGCCAGAAACGAGTTCTGTTGGTAGTTTTTACACTACCCCGGTAGGCAGCTGAAAGGCACCACAAAACCTGTTCTACCTGCTTTCTGGGCTGAGATGGGGAATCGCTGAATTTTGGACTCGGCTGGTGACAAAATGTTCCAAACACACCCCATGCACACCTCCACCGGGGAAGGTGCCAGAAACGAGTTCTGTTGGTAGTTTTTACACTACCCCGGTAGGCAGCTGAAAGGCACCACAAAACTTGTTCTACCTGCTTTCTGGGCTGAGATGGGGAACGGCTGAATTTTGGACTCGGCTGGTGACAAAATGTTCCAAACACACCCCATGCACAACTCCACCGGGGAAGGTGCCAGAAACGAGTTCTGTTGGTAGTTTTTACACTACCCCAGTAGGCAAGAGAAAGGCACCACAAAACTTGTTCTACCTGCTTTCTGGGCTGCGATGGGGAATCGCTGAATTTTGGACTCGGCTGGTGACAAAATGTTCCAAACACACCCCATGCACAACTCCACCGGGGAAGGTGCCAGAAACGAGTTCTCTTGGTAGTTTTTACACTACCCCGGTAGGGAAGAGAAAGGCACCACAAAACTTGTTCTACCTGCTTTCTGGGCTGAGATGGGGAATCGCTGAATTTTGGACTCGGCTGGTGACAAAATGTTCCAAACACACCCCATGCACACCTCCACCGGGGAAGGTGCCAGAAACGAGTTCTGTTGGTAGTTTTTACACTACCCCGGTAGGCAGCTGAAAGGCACCATAAAAACCGGTTCTACCTGCTTTCTGGGCTGAGATGGGGAATCGCTGAATTTTGGACTCGGCTTGTGACAAAATGTTCCAAACACACCCCATGCACACCTCCACCGGGGAAGGTGCCAGAAACGAGTTCTGTTGGTAGTTTTTACACTACCCCGGTAGGCAGCTGAAAGGCACCACAAAAGTTGTTGTACCTGCTTTCTGGGCTGAGATGGGGAATCGCTGAATTTTGGACTCGGCTGGTGACAAAATGTTCCAAACACACCCCATGCACAACTCCACCGGGGAAGGTGCCAGAATCGAGTTCCGTTGGTAGTTTTTACACTACCCCGGTAGGCAGCTGAAAGGCACCACAAAACTTGTTCTACCTGCTTTCTGGGCTGAGATGGGGAATCGCTGAATTTTGGACTCGGCTGGTGACAAAATGTTCCAAACACACCCCATGCACACCTCCACCGGGGAAGGTGCCAGAAACGAGTTCTGTTGGTAGTTTTTACACTACCCCGGTAGGCAGCTGAAAGGCACCACAAAACTTGTTCTACCTGCTTTCTGGGCTGAGATGGGGAATCGCTGAATTTTGGACTCGGCTGGTGACAAAATGTTCCAAACACACCCCATGCACAACTCCACCGGGGAAGGTGCCAGAAAGGAGTTCTCTTGGTACTTTTTACACTACCCCGGTAGGCAGCTGAAAGGCACCACAAAACTTGTTCTACCTGCTTTCTGGGCTGAGATGGGGAATCGCTGAATTTTGGACTCGGCTGGTGACAAAATGTTCCAAACACACCCCATGCACAACTCCACCGGGGAAGGTGCCAGAAACGAGTTCTGTTGGTAGTTTTTACACTACCCCGGTAGGCAGCTGAAAGGCACCACAAAACTTGTTCTACCTGCTTTCTGGGCTGAGATGGGGAATCGCTGAATTTTGGACTCGGCTGGTGACAAAATGTTCCAAACACACCCCATGCACAACTCCACCGGGGAAGGTGCCAGAAACGAGTTCTCTTGGTAGTTTTTACAGTACCCCGGTAGGCAAGAGAAAGGCACCACAAAACTTGTTCTACCTGCTTTCTGGGCTGAGATGGGGAATCGCTGAATTTTGGACTCGGCTGGTGACAAAATGTTCCAAACACACCCCATGCACAACTCCACCGGGGAAGGTGCCAGAAACGAGTTCTGTTGGTAGTTTTTACACTACCCCGGTAGGCAGCTGAAAGGCACCACAAAAGTTTTTCTACCTGCTTTCTGGGCTGAGATGGGGAACGGCTAAATTTTGGACTAGGCTGGTGACAAAATGTTCCAAACACACCCCATGCACACCTCCACCGGGGAAGGTGCCAGAAACGAGTTCTGTTGGTAGTTTTTACACTACCCCGGTAGGCAGCTGAAAGGCACCATAAAACCGGTTCTACCTGCTTTCTGGGCTGAGATGGGGAATCGCTGAATTTTGGACTCGGCTGGTGACAAAATGTTCCAAACACACCCCATGCACAACTCCACCGGGGAAGGTGCCAGAAACGAGTTCTGTTGGTAGTTTTTACACTACCCCGGTAGGCAAGAGAAAGGCACCACAAAACTTGTTCTACCTGCTTTCTGGGCTGAGATGGGGAATCGCTGAATTTTGGACTCGGCTGGTGACAAAATGTTCCAAACACACCCCATGCACAACTCCACCGGGGAAGGTGCCAGAAACGAGTTCTCTTGGTAGTTTTTACAGTACCCCGGTAGGCAGCTGAAAGGCACCACAAAACTTGTTCTACCTGCTTTCTGGGCTGAGATGGGGAATCGCTGAATTTTGGACTCGGCTGGTGACAAAATGTTCCAAACACACCCCATGCACACCTCCACCGGGGAAGGTGCCAGAAACGAGTTCTGTTGGTAGTTTTTACACTACCCCGGTAGGCAGCTGAAAGGCACCATAAAACCGGTTCTACCTGCTTTCTGGGCTGAGATGGGGAATCGCTGAATTTTGGACTCGGCTGGTGACAAAATGTTCCAAACACACCCCATGCACACCTCCACCGGGGAAGGTGCCAGAAACGAGTTCTGTTGGTAGTTTTTACACTACCCCGGTAGGGAAGAGAAAGGCACCACAAAACTTGTTCTACCTGCTTTCTGGGCTGAGATGGGGAATCGCTGAATTTTGGACTCGGCTGGTGACAAAATGTTCCAAACACACCCCATGCACAAATCCACCGGGGAAGGTGCCAGAAACGAGTTCTGTTGGTAGTTTTTACACTACCCCGGTAGGCAGCTGAAAGGCACCACAAAACTTGTTCTACCTGCTTTCTGGGCTGAGATGGGGAATCGCTGAATTTTGGACTCGGCTGGTGACAAAATGTTCCAAACACACCCCATGCACAACTCCACCGGGGAAGGTGCCAGAAACGAGTTCTGTTGGTAGTTTTTACACTACCCCGGTAGGCAGCTGAAAGGCACCACAAAAGTTTTTCTACCTGCTTTCTGGGCTGAGATGGGGAACGGCTAAATTTTGGACTAGGCTGGTGACAAAATGTTCCAAACACACCCCATGCACAGCTCCAACGGCAAAGGAGCCAGAAACGAGTTCTGTTGGTAGTTTTTACACTACCCCGGTAGGCAGCTGAAAGGCACCACAAAACTTGTTCTACCTGCTTTCTGGGCTGAGATGGGGAACAGCTGAATTTTGGACTCGGCTGGTAACAAAATGTTCCAAACACACCCCATGCACAACTCCACCGGGGAAGGTGCCAGAAACGAGTTCTGTTGGTAGTTTTTACACTACCCCGGTAGGCAGCTGAAAGGCACCACAAAAGTTTTTCTACCTGCTTTCTGGGCTGAGATGTGGAACGGCTAAATTTTGGACTAGGCTGGTGACAAAATGTTCCAAACACACCCCATGCACAACTCCACCGGGGAAGGTGCCAGAAACGAGTTCTGTTGGTAGTTTTTACACTACCCCGGTAGGCAGCTGAAAGGCACCACAAAAGTTTTTCTACCTGCTTTCTGGGCTGAGATGGGGAACAGCTGAATTTTGGACTCGGCTGGTAACAAAATGTTCCAAACACACCCCATGCACAACTCCACCGGGGAAGGTGCCAGAAACGAGTTCTGTTGGTAGTTTTTACACTACCCCGGTAGGCAGCTGAAAGGCACCACAAAACTTGTTCTACCTGCTTTCTGGGCTGAGATGGGGAATCGCTGAATTTTGGACTCGGCTGGTGACAAAATGTTCCAAACACACCCCATGCACAACTCCACCGGGGAAGGTGCCAGAAACGAGTTCTGTTGGTAGTTTTTACACTACCCCGGTAGGCAGCTGAAAGGCACCACAAAACTTGTTCTACCTGCTTTCTGGGCTGAGATGGGGAACGGCTGAATTTTGGACTCGGCTGGTGACAAAATGTTCCAAACACACCCCATGCACAACTCCACCGGGGAAGGTGCCAGAAACGAGTTCTGTTGGTAGTTTTTACACTACCCCGGTAGGCAAGAGAAAGGCACCACAAAACTTGTTCTACCTGCTTTCTGGGCTGCGATGGGGAATCGCTGAATTTTGGACTCGGCTGGTGACAAAATGTTCCAAACACACCCCATGCACAACTCCACCGGGGAAGGTGCCAGAAACGAGTTCTCTTGGTAGTTTTTACACTACCCCGGTAGGGAAGAGAAAGGCACCACAAAACTTGTTCTACCTGCTTTCTGGGCTGAGATGGGGAATCGCTGAATTTTGGACTCGGCTGGTGACAAAATGTTCCAAACACACCCCATGCACAGCTAAACCGGCAAAGGAGCCAGAAACGAGTTCTGTTGGTAGTTTTTACACTACCCCGGTAGGCAGCTGAAAGGCACCACAAAAGTTTTTCTACCTGCTTTCTGGGCTGAGATGGGGAACAGCTGAATTTTGGACTCGGCTGGTAACAAAATGTTCCAAACACACCCCATGCACAACTCCACCGGGGAAGGTGCCAGAAACGAGTTCTGTTGGTAGTTTTTACACTACCCCGGTAGGCAGCTGAAAGGCACCACAAAACTTGTTCTACCTGCTTTCTGGGCTGAGATGGGGAATCGCTGAATTTTGGACTCGGCTGGTGACAAAATGTTCCAAACACACCCCCATGCACACCTCCACCGGGGAAGGTGCCAGAAACGAGTTCTGTTGGTAGTTTTTACACTACCCCGGTAGGCAGCTGAAAGGCACCACAAAACTTGTTCTACCTGCTTTCTGGGCTGAGATGGGGAACGGCTGAATTTTGGACTCGGCTGGTGACAAAATGTTCCAAACACACCCCATGCACAACTCCACCGGGGAAGGTGCCAGAAACGAGTTCTGTTGGTAGTTTTTACACTACCCCAGTAGGCAAGAGAAAGGCACCACAAAACTTGTTCTACCTGCTTTCTGGGCTGCGATGGGGAATCGCTGAATTTTGGACTCGGCTGGTGACAAAATGTTCCAAACACACCCCATGCACAACTCCACCGGGGAAGGTGCCAGAAACGAGTTCTCTTGGTAGTTTTTACACTACCCCGGTAGGGAAGAGAAAGGCACCACAAAACTTGTTCTACCTGCTTTCTGGGCTGAGATGGGGAATCGCTGAATTTTGGACTCGGCTGGTGACAAAATGTTCCAAACACACCCCATGCACACCTCCACCGGGGAAGGTGCCAGAAACGAGTTCTGTTGGTAGTTTTTACACTACCCCGGTAGGCAGCTGAAAGGCACCATAAAACCGGTTCTACCTGCTTTCTGGGCTGAGATGGGGAATCGCTGAATTTTGGACTCGGCTTGTGACAAAATGTTCCAAACACACCCCATGCACACCTCCACCGGGGAAGGTGCCAGAAACGAGTTCTGTTGGTAGTTTTTACACTACCCCGGTAGGCAGCTGAAAGGCACCACAAAAGTTGTTGTACCTGCTTTCTGGGCTGAGATGGGGAATCGCTGAATTTTGGACTCGGCTGGTGACAAAATGTTCCAAACACACCCCATGCACAACTCCACCGGGGAAGGTGCCAGAATCGAGTTCCGTTGGTAGTTTTTACACTACCCCGGTAGGCAGCTGAAAGGCACCACAAAACTTGTTCTACCTGCTTTCTGGGCTGAGATGGGGAATCGCTGAATTTTGGACTCGGCTGGTGACAAAATGTTCCAAACACACCCCATGCACACCTCCACCGGGGAAGGTGCCAGAAACGAGTTCTGTTGGTAGTTTTTACACTACCCCCGGTAGGCAGCTGAAAGGCACCACAAAACTTGTTCTACCTGCTTTCTGGGCTGAGATGGGGAATCGCTGAATTTTGGACTCGGCTGGTGACAAAATGTTCCAAACACACCCCATGCACAACTCCACCGGGGAAGGTGCCAGAAAGGAGTTCTCTTGGTACTTTTTACACTACCCCCGGTAGGCAGCTGAAAGGCACCACAAAACTTGTTCTACCTGCTTTCTGGGCTGAGATGGGGAATCGCTGAATTTTGGACTCGGCTGGTGACAAAATGTTCCAAACACACCCCATGCACAACTCCACCGGGGAAGGTGCCAGAAACGAGTTCTGTTGGTAGTTTTTACACTACCCCGGTAGGCAGCTGAAAGGCACCACAAAACTTGTTCTACCTGCTTTCTGGGCTGAGATGGGGAATCGCTGAATTTTGGACTCGGCTGGTGACAAAATGTTCCAAACACACCCCATGCACAACTCCACCGGGGAAGGTGCCAGAAACGAGTTCTCTTGGTAGTTTTTACAGTACCCTCCGGTAGGCAAGAGAAAGGCACCACAAAACTTGTTCTACCTGCTTTCTGGGCTGAGATGGGGAATCGCTGAATTTTGGACTCGGCTGGTGACAAAATGTTCCAAACACACCCCATGCACAACTCCACCGGGGAAGGTGCCAGAAACGAGTTCTGTTGGTAGTTTTTACACTACCCCCGGTAGGCAGCTGAAAGGCACCACAAAAGTTTTTCTACCTGCTTTCTGGGCTGAGATGGGGAACGGCTAAATTTTGGACTAGGCTGGTGACAAAATGTTCCAAACACACCCCATGCACAGCTCCAACGGCAAAGGAGCCAGAAACGAGTTCTGTTGGTAGTTTTTACACTACCCCGGTAGGCAGCTGAAAGGCACCACAAAACTTGTTCTACCTGCTTTCTGGGCTGAGATGGGGAACAGCTGAATTTTGGACTCGGCTGGTAACAAAATGTTCCAAACACACCCCATGCACAACTCCACCGGGGAAGGTGCCAGAAACGAGTTCTGTTGGTAGTTTTTACACTACCCCGGTAGGCAGCTGAAAGGCACCACAAAAGTTTTTCTACCTGCTTTCTGGGCTGAGATGTGGAACGGCTAAATTTTGGACTAGGCTGGTGACAAAATGTTCCAAACACACCCCATGCACAACTCCACCGGGGAAGGTGCCAGAAACGAGTTCTGTTGGTAGTTTTTACACTACCCCGGTAGGCAGCTGAAAGGCACCACAAAAGTTTTTCTACCTGCTTTCTGGGCTGAGATGGGGAACAGCTGAATTTTGGACTCGGCTGGTAACAAAATGTTCCAAACACACCCCATGCACAACTCCACCGGGGAAGGTGCCAGAAACGAGTTCTGTTGGTAGTTTTTACACTACCCCGGTAGGCAGCTGAAAGGCACCACAAAACTTGTTCTACCTGCTTTCTGGGCTGAGATGGGGAATCGCTGAATTTTGGACTCGGCTGGTGACAAAATGTTCCAAACACACCCCATGCACAACTCCACCGGGGAAGGTGCCAGAAACGAGTTCTGTTGGTAGTTTTTACACTACCCCGGTAGGCAGCTGAAAGGCACCACAAAACTTGTTCTACCTGCTTTCTGGGCTGAGATGGGGAACGGCTGAATTTTGGACTCGGCTGGTGACAAAATGTTCCAAACACACCCCATGCACAACTCCACCGGGGAAGGTGCCAGAAACGAGTTCTGTTGGTAGTTTTTACACTACCCCGGTAGGCAAGAGAAAGGCACCACAAAACTTGTTCTACCTGCTTTCTGGGCTGCGATGGGGAATCGCTGAATTTTGGACTCGGCTGGTGACAAAATGTTCCAAACACACCCCATGCACAACTCCACCGGGGAAGGTGCCAGAAACGAGTTCTCTTGGTAGTTTTTACACTACCCCGGTAGGGAAGAGAAAGGCACCACAAAACTTGTTCTACCTGCTTTCTGGGCTGAGATGGGGAATCGCTGAATTTTGGACTCGGCTGGTGACAAAATGTTCCAAACACACCCCATGCACAGCTAAACCGGCAAAGGAGCCAGAAACGAGTTCTGTTGGTAGTTTTTACACTACCCCGGTAGGCAGCTGAAAGGCACCACAAAAGTTTTTCTACCTGCTTTCTGGGCTGAGATGGGGAACAGCTGAATTTTGGACTCGGCTGGTAACAAAATGTTCCAAACACACCCCATGCACAACTCCACCGGGGAAGGTGCCAGAAACGAGTTCTGTTGGTAGTTTTTACACTACCCCGGTAGGCAGCTGAAAGGCACCACAAAACTTGTTCTACCTGCTTTCTGGGCTGAGATGGGGAATCGCTGAATTTTGGACTCGGCTGGTGACAAAATGTTCCAAACACACCCCATGCACACCTCCACCGGGGAAGGTGCCAGAAACGAGTTCTGTTGGTAGTTTTTACACTACCCCGGTAGGCAGCTGAAAGGCACCACAAAACTTGTTCTACCTGCTTTCTGGGCTGAGATGGGGAACGGCTGAATTTTGGACTCGGCTGGTGACAAAAAGTTCCAAACACACCCCATGCACAACTCCACCGGGGAAGGTGCCAGAAACGAGTTCTGTTGGTAGTTTTTACACTACCCCAGTAGGCAAGAGAAAGGCACCACAAAACTTGTTCTACCTGCTTTCTGGGCTGCGATGGGGAATCGCTGAATTTTGGACTCGGCTGGTGACAAAATGTTCCAAACACACCCCATGCACAACTCCACCGGGGAAGGTGCCAGAAACGAGTTCTCTTGGTAGTTTTTACACTACCCCGGTAGGGAAGAGAAAGGCACCACAAAACTTGTTCTACCTGCTTTCTGGGCTGAGATGGGGAATCGCTGAATTTTGGACTCGGCTGGTGACAAAATGTTCCAAACACACCCCATGCACACCTCCACCGGGGAAGGTGCCAGAAACGAGTTCTGTTGGTAGTTTTTACAGTACCCCGGTAGGCAGCTGAAAGGCACCATAAAACCGGTTCTACCTGCTTTCTGGGCTGAGATGGGGAATCGCTGAATTTTGGACTCGGCTTGTGACAAAATGTTCCAAACACACCCCATGCACACCTCCACCGGGGAAGGTGCCAGAAACGAGTTCTGTTGGTAGTTTTTACACTACCCCGGTAGGCAGCTGAAAGGCACCACAAAAGTTGTTGTACCTGCTTTCTGGGCTGAGATGGGGAATCGCTGAATTTTGGACTCGGCTGGTGACAAAATGTTCCAAACACACCCCATGCACAACTCCACCGGGGAAGGTGCCAGAATCGAGTTCCGTTGGTAGTTTTTACACTACCCCGGTAGGCAGCTGAAAGGCACCACAAAACTTGTTCTACCTGCTTTCTGGGCTGAGATGGGGAATCGCTGAATTTTGGACTCGGCTGGTGACAAAATGTTCCAAACACACCCCATGCACACCTCCACCGGGGAAGGTGCCAGAAACGAGTTCTGTTGGTAGTTTTTACACTACCCCGGTAGGCAGCTGAAAGGCACCACAAAACTTGTTCTACCTGCTTTCTGGGCTGAGATGGGGAATCGCTGAATTTTGGACTCGGCTGGTGACAAAATGTTCCAAACACACCCCATGCACAACTCCACCGGGGAAGGTGCCAGAAAGGAGTTCTCTTGGTACTTTTTACACTACCCCGGTAGGCAGCTGAAAGGCACCACAAAACTTGTTCTACCTGCTTTCTGGGCTGAGATGGGGAATCGCTGAATTTTGGACTCGGCTGGTGACAAAATGTTCCAAACACACCCCATGCACAACTCCACCGGGGAAGGTGCCAGAAACGAGTTCTGTTGGTAGTTTTTACACTACCCCGGTAGGCAGCTGAAAGGCACCACAAAACTTGTTCTACCTGCTTTCTGGGCTGAGATGGGGAATCGCTGAATTTTGGACTCGGCTGGTGACAAAATGTTCCAAACACACCCCATGCACAACTCCACCGGGGAAGGTGCCAGAAACGAGTTCTGTTGGTAGTTTTTACACTACCCCGGTAGGCAGCTGAAAGGCACCACAAAAGTTTTTCTACCTGCTTTCTGGGCTGAGATGGGGAACGGCTAAATTTTGGACTAGGCTGGTGACAAAATGTTCCAAACACACCCCATGCACACCTCCACCGGGGAAGGTGCCAGAAACGAGTTCTGTTGGTAGTTTTTACACTACCCCGGTAGGCAGCTGAAAGGCACCATAAAACCGGTTCTACCTGCTTTCTGGGCTGAGATGGGGAATCGCTGAATTTTGGACTCGGCTTGTGACAAAATGTTCCAAACACACCCCATGCACAACTCCACCGGGGAAGGTGCCAGAAACGAGTTCTGTTGGTAGTTTTTACACTACCCCGGTAGGCAGCTGAAAGGCACCACAAAAGTTTTTCTACCTGCTTTCTGGGCTGAGATGGGGAATCGCTGAATTTTGGACTCGGCTGGTGACAAAATGTTCCAAACACACCCCATGCACAACTCCACCGGGGAAGGTGCCAGAATCGAGTTCCGTTGGTAGTTTTTACACTACCCCGGTAGGCAGCTGAAAGGCACCACAAAACTTGTTCTACCTGCTTTCTGGGCTGAGATGGGGAATCGCTGAATTTTGGACTCGGCTGGTGACAAAATGTTCCAAACACACCCCATGCACACCTCCACCGGGGAAGGTGCCAGAAACGAGTTCTGTTGGTAGTTTTTACACTACCCCGGTAGGCAGCTGAAAGGCACCACAAAACTTGTTCTACCTGCTTTCTGGGCTGAGATGGGGAATCGCTGAATTTTGGACTCGGCTGGTGACAAAATGTTCCAAACACACCCCATGCACAACTCCACCGGGGAAGGTGCCAGAAAGGAGTTCTCTTGGTACTTTTTACACTACCCCGGTAGGCAGCTGAAAGGCACCACAAAACTTGTTCTACCTGCTTTCTGGGCTGAGATGGGGGAATCGCTGAATTTTGGACTCGGCTGGTGACAAAATGTTCCAAACACACCCCATGCACAACTCCACCGGGGAAGGTGCCAGAAACGAGTTCTGTTGGTAGTTTTTACACTACCCCGGTAGGCAGCTGAAAGGCACCACAAAACTTGTTCTACCTGCTTTCTGGGCTGAGATGGGGAATCGCTGAATTTTGGACTCGGCTGGTGACAAAATGTTCCAAACACACCCCATGCACAACTCCACCGGGGAAGGTGCCAGAAACGAGTTCTGTTGGTAGTTTTTACACTACCCCGGTAGGCAAGAGAAAGGCACCACAAAACTTGTTGTACCTGCTTTCTGGGCTGAGATGGGGAACGGCTAAATTTTGGACTAGGCTGGTGACAAAATGTTCCAAACACACCCCATGCACAACTCCACCGGGGAAGGTGCCAGAAACGAGTTCTCTTGGTAGATTTTACACTACCTTGGTAGGCATCAAAAAGACACTACAAAAGTTGTTCTACCTGCTTTCTGGGCTGAGATGGGGAACCGCTGAATTTTGGACTCGGCCGGTGACAAAATGTTCCAAACACACCCCCTGCACAACTCCACCGGGGAAGGTGCCAGACAGGAGTTCTCTTGGTAGATTTTACACTACCTTGGTAGGCATCAAAAAGACACTACAAAAGTTGTTCTACCTGCTTTCTGGGCTGAGATGGGGAACAGCTGAATTTTGGAGTCGGCTGGTGGCAAAATGTTCCAAACACACCCCATGCACAACTCCACCGGGGAAGGTGCCAGAAAGGAGTTCTCCTGGTAGTTTTTACATTGCTCCGGTAGGCATCTGAAAGACACCACAAAAGTTGTTCTACCTGCTTTCTGGGCTGAGATGGGGAACCGCTGAATTTTGGACTCGGCTGGTGACAAAATGTTCCAAACACACCCCCTGCACAACTCCACCGGGGAAGGTGCCAGACAGGAGTTCTGTTGGTAGATTTTACACTACCTTGGTAGGCAGCTGAAAGGCACCACAAAAGTTGTTCTTCCTGCTTTCTGGGCGGAGATGGGGAACCGCTGATATTTGGAGTCGGCCGGTGACAAAATGTTCCAACACACCCCCTGCACAACTCCACCGGGGAAGGTACCAGACAGGAGTTCTGTTGGTAGATTTTACACTACCTTGGTAGGCAGCTGAAAGGCACCACAAAAGTTGTTCTTCCTGCTTTCTGGGCTGAGATGGGGAACCGCTGAATTTTGGAGTCGGCTTGTGGCAAAATGTTACAAACACACCCCATGCACAACTCCACCGGGGAAGGTGCCAGAAAGGAGTTCTCCTGGTAGTTTTTACATTGCTCCGGTAGGCATCTGAAAGACACCACAAAAGTTGTACTACCTGCTTTCTGGGCTGAGATGGGGAACAGCTGAATTTTGGAGTCGGCTGGTGACAAAATGTTCCAAACACACCCCATGCACAACTCCACCGGGGAAGGTGCCAGACAGGAGTTCTCTTGATAGTTTTTACATTACCTTGGTAGGCATCTAAAAGACACCACAAAAGATGTTCTACCTGCTTTCTGGGCTGAGATGGGGGACCGCTGAATTTTGGACTCGGCCGGTGACAAAATGTTCCAAACACACCCCCTGCACAACTCCACCGGGGAAGGTGCCAGACAGGAGTTCTCTTGGTAGATTTTACACTACCTTGGTAGGCATCAAAAAGACACTACAAAACTTGTTCTACCTGCTTTCTGGGCTGAGATGGGGAATCGCTGAATTTTGGACTCGGCTGGTGACAAAATGTTCCAAACACACCCCATGCACAACTCCACCGGGGAAGGTGCCAGAAACGAGTTCTGTTGGTAGTTTTTACACTACCCCGGTAGGCAGCTGAAAGGCACCACAAAACTTGTTCTACCTGCTTTCTGGGCTGAGATGGGGAATCGCTGAATTTTGGACTCGGCTGGTGACAAAATGTTCCAAACACACCCCATGCACAACTCCACCGGGGAAGGTGCCAGAAACGAGTTCTCTTGGTAGTTTTTACACTACCCCGGTAGGGAAGAGAAAGGCACCACAAAACTTGTTCTACCTGCTTTCTGGGCTGAGATGGGGAATCGCTGAATTTTGGACTCGGCTGGTGACAAAATGTTCCAAACACACCCCATGCACACCTCCACCGGGGAAGGTGCCAGAAACGAGTTCTGTTGGTAGTTTTTACACTACCCCGGTAGGCAGCTGAAAGGCACCATAAAACCGGTTCTACCTGCTTTCTGGGCTGAGATGGGGAATCGCTGAATTTTGGACTCGGCTTGTGACAAAATGTTCCAAACACACCCCATGCACAACTCCACCGGGGAAGGTGCCAGAAACGAGTTCTGTTGGTAGTTTTTACACTACCCCGGTAGGCAGCTGAAAGGCACCACAAAAGTTTTTCTACCTGCTTTCTGGGCTGAGATGGGGAATCGCTGAATTTTGGACTCGGCTGGTGACAAAATGTTCCAAACACACCCCATGCACAACTCCACCGGGGAAGGTGCCAGAATCGAGTTCCGTTGGTAGTTTTTACACTACCCCGGTAGGCAGCTGAAAGGCACCACAAAACTTGTTCTACCTGCTTTCTGGGCTGAGATGGGGAATCGCTGAATTTTGGACTCGGCTGGTGACAAAATGTTCCAAACACACCCCATGCACACCTCCACCGGGGAAGGTGCCAGAAACGAGTTCTGTTGGTAGTTTTTACACTACCCCGGTAGGCAGCTGAAAGGCACCACAAAACTTGTTCTACCTGCTTTCTGGGCTGAGATGGGGAATCGCTGAATTTTGGACTCGGCTGGTGACAAAATGTTCCAAACA
Organism: Falco biarmicus; assembly: GCF_023638135.1. Classification (NCBI taxonomy): domain Eukaryota; kingdom Metazoa; phylum Chordata; class Aves; order Falconiformes; family Falconidae; genus Falco; species Falco biarmicus. Next base: position 36,578 of record NW_026611774.1, read on the forward strand.
CACCCCATGCACAACTCCACCGGGGAAGGTGCCAGAAAGGAGTTCTCTTGGTACTTTTTACACTACCCCGGTAGGCAGCTGAAAGGCACCACAAAACTTGTTCTACCTGCTTTCTGGGCTGAGATGGGGAATCGCTGAATTTTGGACTCGGCTGGTGACAAAATGTTCCAAACACACCCCATGCACAACTCCACCGGGGAAGGTGCCAGAAACGAGTTCTGTTGGTAGTTTTTACACTACCCCGGTAGGCAGCTGAAAGGCACCACAAAACTTGTTCTACCTGCTTTCTGGGCTGAGATGGGGAATCGCTGAATTTTGGACTCGGCTGGTGACAAAATGTTCCAAACACACCCCATGCACAACTCCACCGGGGAAGGTGCCAGAAACGAGTTCTGTTGGTAGTTTTTACACTACCCCGGTAGGCAAGAGAAAGGCACCACAAAACTTGTTGTACCTGCTTTCTGGGCTGAGATGGGGAACGGCTAAATTTTGGACTAGGCTGGTGACAAAATGTTCCAAACACACCCCATGCACAACTCCACCGGGGAAGGTGCCAGAAACGAGTTCTCTTGGTAGATTTTACACTACCTTGGTAGGCATCAAAAAGACACTACAAAAGTTGTTCTACCTGCTTTCTGGGCTGAGATGGGGAACCGCTGAATTTTGGACTCGGCCGGTGACAAAATGTTCCAAACACACCCCCCTGCACAACTCCACCGGGGAAGGTGCCAGACAGGAGTTCTCTTGGTAGATTTTACACTACCTTGGTAGGCATCAAAAAGACACTACAAAAGTTGTTCTACCTGCTTTCTGGGCTGAGATGGGGAACAGCTGAATTTTGGAGTCGGCTGGTGGCAAAATGTTCCAAACACACCCCATGCACAACTCCACCGGGGAAGGTGCCAGAAAGGAGTTCTCCTGGTAGTTTTTACATTGCTCCGGTAGGCATCTGAAAGACACCACAAAAGTTGTTCTACCTGCTTTCTGGGCTGAGATGGGGAACCGCTGAATTTTGGACTCGGCTGGTGACAAAATGTTCCAAACACACCCCCTGCACAACTCCACCGGGGAAGGTGCCAGACAGGAGTTCTGTTGGTAGATTTTACACTACCTTGGTAGGCAGCTGAAAGGCACCACAAAAGTTGTTCTTCCTGCTTTCTGGGCGGAGATGGGGAACCGCTGATATTTGGAGTCGGCCGGTGACAAAATGTTCCAACACACCCCCTGCACAACTCCACCGGGGAAGGTACCAGACAGGAGTTCTGTTGGTAGATTTTACACTACCTTGGTAGGCAGCTGAAAGGCACCACAAAAGTTGTTCTTCCTGCTTTCTGGGCTGAGATGGGGAACCGCTGAATTTTGGAGTCGGCTTGTGGCAAAATGTTACAAACACACCCCATGCACAACTCCACCGGGGAAGGTGCCAGAAAGGAGTTCTCCTGGTAGTTTTTACATTGCTCCGGTAGGCATCTGAAAGACACCACAAAAGTTGTACTACCTGCTTTCTGGGCTGAGATGGGGAACAGCTGAATTTTGGAGTCGGCTGGTGACAAAATGTTCCAAACACACCCCATGCACAACTCCACCGGGGAAGGTGCCAGACAGGAGTTCTCTTGATAGTTTTTACATTACCTTGGTAGGCATCTAAAAGACACCACAAAAGATGTTCTACCTGCTTTCTGGGCTGAGATGGGGGACCGCTGAATTTTGGACTCGGCCGGTGACAAAATGTTCCAAACACACCCCCTGCACAACTCCACCGGGGAAGGTGCCAGACAGGAGTTCTGTTGGTAGATTTTACACTACCTTGGTAGGCATCAAAAAGACACTACAAAAGTTGTTCTACCTGCTTTCTGGGCTGAGATGGGGAACCGCTGAATTTTGGACTCGGCCGGTGACAAAATGTTCCAAACACACCCCATGCACAACTCCACCACGGAAGGTGCCAGACAGGAGTTCTCCTGGTAGTTTTTACATTGCTCTGGTAGGCACCTCAAAGACACCACAAAACTTGTTCTATCTGCTTTCTGGGCTGAGATGGGGAACCGCTGAATTTTGGACTCGGCCGGTGACAAAATGTTCCAAACACACCCCCTGCACAACTCCACCGGGGAAGGTGCCAGACAGGAGTTCTCTTAGTAGTTTTTACACTACCTTGGTAGGCATCTGAAAGACACCACAAAAGTTGTTCTACCTGCTTTCTGGGCTGAGATGGGGAACCGCTGAATTTTGGACTCGGCCGGTGACAAAATGTTCCAAACACACCCCATGCACAACTCCACCGGGGAAGGTGCCAGACAGGAGTTCTCTTGGTAGATTTTACACTACCTTGGTAGGCATCAAAAAGACACTACAAAAGTTGTTCTACCTGCTTTCTGGGCTGAGATGGGGAACCGCTGAATTTTGGAGTCGGCTGGTGGCAAAATGTTCCAAACACACCCCATGCACAACTCCACCGGGGAAGGTGCCAGAAAGGAGTTCTCCTGGTAGTTTTGACATTGCTCCGGTAGGCATCTGAAAGACACCACAAAAGTTGTTCTACCTGCTTTCTGGGCTGAGATGGGGAACCGCTGAATTTTGGAGTCGGCTGGTGACAAAATGTTCCAAACACACCCCCTGCACAACTCCACCGGGGAAGGTGCCAGACAGGAGTTCTGTTGGTAGATTTTACACTACCTTGGTAGGCAGCTGAAAGGCACCACAAAAGTTGTTCTACCTGCTTTCTGGGCTGAGATGGGGAACCGCTGAATTTTGGACTCGGCCGGTGACAAAATGTTCCAAACACACCCCATGCACAACTCCACCACGGAAGGTGCCAGACAGGAGTTCTCCTGGTAGTTTTTACATTGCTCTGGTAGGCACCTCAAAGACACCACAAAACTTGTTCTATCTGCTTTCTGGGCTGAGATGGGGAACCGCTGAATTTTGGAGTCGGCCGGTGACAAAATGTTCCAAACACTCCCCCTGCACAACTCCACCGGGGAAGGTGCCAGACAGGAGTTCTCTTAGTAGTTTTTACACTACCTTGGTCGGCATCTGAAAGACACCACAAAAGTTGTTCTACCTGCTTTCTGGGCTGAGATGGGGAACCGCTGAATTTTGGACTCGGCCGGTGACAAAATGTTCCAAACACACCCCATGCACAACTCCACCGGGGAAGGTGCCAGAAAGGAGTTCTCCTGGTAGTTTTTACATTGCTCCGGTAGGCATCTGAAAGACACCACAAAAGTTGTTCTACCTGCTTTCTGGGCTGAGATGGGGAACCGCTGAATTTTGGACTCGGCTAGTGACAAAATGTTCCAAACACACCCCCTGCACAACTCCACCGGGGAAGGTGCCAGACAGGAGTTCTCTTGCTAGATTTTACACTACCTTGGTAGGCATCAAAAAGACACTACAAAAGTTGTTCTACCTGCTTTCTGGGCTGAGATGGGGAACCGCTGAATTTTGGACTCGGCTGGTGACAAAATGTTCCAAACACACCCCCTGCACAACTCCACCGGGGAAGGTGCCAGACAGGAGTTCTCTTGCTAGATTTTACACTACCTTGGTAGGCATCAAAAAGACACTACAAAAGTTGTTCTACCTGCTTTGTGGGCTGAGATGGGGAACCGCTGAATTTTGGACTCGGCCGGTGACAAAATGTTCCAAACACACCCCATGCACAACTCCACCATGGAAGGTGCCAGACAGGAGTTCTCCTGGTAGTTTTTACATTGCTCTGGTAGGCACCTCAAAGACACCACAAAACTTGTTCTATCTGCTTTCTGGGCTGAGATGGGGAACCGCTGAATTTTGGAGTCGGCCGGTGACAAAATGTTCCAAACACACCCCCTGCACAACTCCACCGGGGAAGGTGCCAGACAGGAGTTCTCTTAGTAGTTTTTACACTACCTTGGTAGGCATCTGAAAGACACCACAAAAGTTGTTCTACCTGCTTTCTGGGCTGAGATGGGGAACCGCTGAATTTTGGACTCGGCCGGTGACAAAATGTTCCAAACACACCCCATGCACAACTCCACCGGGGAAGGTGCCAGACAGGAGTTCTCTTGGTAGATTTTACACTACCTTGGTAGGCATCAAAAAGACACTACAAAAGTTGTTCTACCTGCTTTCTGGGCTGAGATGGGGAACAGCTGAATTTTGGAGTCGGCTGGTGACAAAATGTTCCAAACACACCCCATGCACAACTCCACCGGGGAAGGTGCCAGACAGGAGTTCTCCTGGTAGTTTTTACACTACCTTGGTAGGCATCTGAAAGACACCACAAAAGTTGTTCTACCTGCTTTCTGGGCTGAGATGGGGAACCGCTGAATTTTGGAGTCGGCCGGTGACAAAATGTTCCAAACACACCCCATGCACAACTCCACCGGGGAAGGTGCCAGACAGGAGTTCTCTTGGTAGATTTTACACTACCTTGGTAGGCATCAAAAAGACACTACAAAAGTTGTTCTACCTGCTTTCTGGGCTGAGGTGGGGAACAGATGAATTTTGCAGTCGGCTGGTGACAAAATGTTCCAAACACACCCCATGCACAACTCCACCGGGGAAGGTGCCAGACAGGAGTTCTCCTGGTAGTTTTTACATTGCTCTGGTAGGCACCTCAAAGACACCACAAAACTTGTTCTATCTGCTTTCTGGGCTGAGATGGGGAATCGCTGAATTTTGGACTCGGCCGGTGACAAAATGTTCCAAACACACCCCCTGCACAACTCCACCGGGGAAGGTGCCAGACAGGAGTTCTCTTAGTAGTTTTTACACTACCTTGGTGGGCATCTGAAAGACACCACAAAAGTTGTTGTACCTGCTTTCTGGGCTGAGATGGGGAACCGCTGAATTTTGGACTCGGCCGGTGACAAAATGTTCCAAACACACCCCATGCACAACTCCACCGGGGAAGGTGCCAGAAAGGAGTTCTCCTGGTAGTTTTGACATTGCTCCGGTAGGCATCTGAAAGACACCACAAAAGTTGTTCTACCTGCTTTCTGGGCTGAGATGGGGAACCGCTGAATTTTGGAGTCGGCTGGTGACAAAATGTTCCAAACACACCCCCTGCACAACTCCACCGGGGAAGGTGCCAGACAGGAGTTCTGTTGGTAGATTTTACACTACCTTGGTAGGCAGCTGAAAGGCACCACAAAAGTTGTTCTACCTGCTTTCTGGGCTGAGATGGGGAACCGCTGAATTTTGGACTCGGCCGGTGACAAAATGTTCCAAACACACCCCATGCACAACTCCACCACGGAAGGTGCCAGACAGGAGTTCTCCTGGTAGTTTTTACATTGCTCTGGTAGGCACCTCAAAGACACCACAAAACTTGTTCTATCTGCTTTCTGGGCTGAGATGGGGAACCGCTGAATTTTGGACTCGGCCGGTGACAAAATGTTCCAAACACTCCCCCTGCACAACTCCACCGGGGAAGGTGCCAGACAGGAGTTCTCTTAGTAGTTTTTACACTACCTTGGTCGGCATCTGAAAGACACCACAAAAGTTGTTCTACCTGCTTTCTGGGCTGAGATGGGGAACCGCTGAATTTTGGACTCGGCCGGTGACAAAATGTTCCAAACACACCCCATGCACAACTCCACCGGGGAAGGTGCCAGAAAGGAGTTCTGTTGGTAGTTTTTACATTGCTCCGGTAGGCATCTGAAAGACACCACAAAAGTTGTTCTACCTGCTTTCTGGGCTGAGATGGGGAACCGCTGAATTTTGGACTCGGCTAGTGACAAAATGTTCCAAACACACCCCCTGCACAACTCCACCGGGGAAGGTGCCAGACAGGAGTTCTCTTGCTAGATTTTACACTACCTTGGTAGGCATCAAAAAGACACTACAAAAGTTGTTCTACCTGCTTTCTGGGCTGAGATGGGGAACCGCTGAATTTTGGACTCGGCTGGTGACAAAATGTTCCAAACACACCCCCTGCACAACTCCACCGGGGAAGGTGCCAGACAGGAGTTCTCTTGCTAGATTTTACACTACCTTGGTAGGCATCAAAAAGACACTACAAAAGTTGTTCTACCTGCTTTGTGGGCTGAGATGGGGAACCGCTGAATTTTGGACTCGGCCGGTGACAAAATGTTCCAAACACACCCCATGCACAACTCCACCATGGAAGGTGCCAGACAGGAGTTCTCCTGGTAGTTTTTACATTGCTCTGGTAGGCACCTCAAAGACACCACAAAACTTGTTCTATCTGCTTTCTGGGCTGAGATGGGGAACCGCTGAATTTTGGAGTCGGCCGGTGACAAAATGTTCCAAACACACCCCCTGCACAACTCCACCGGGGAAGGTGCCAGACAGGAGTTCTCTTAGTAGTTTTTACACTACCTTGGTAGGCATCTGAAAGACACCACAAAAGTTGTTCTACCTGCTTTCTGGGCTGAGATGGGGAACCGCTGAATTTTGGACTCGGCTGGTGACAAAATGTTCCAAACACACCCCATGCACAACTCCACCGGGGAAGGTGCCAGACAGGAGTTCTCTTGGTAGATTTTACACTACCTTGGTAGGCATCAAAAAGACACTACAAAAGTTGTTCTACCTGCTTTCTGGGCTGAGATGGGGAACAGCTGAATTTTGGAGTCGGCTGGTGACAAAATGTTCCAAACACACCCCATGCACAACTCCACCGGGGAAGGTGCCAGACAGGAGTTCTCCTGGTAGTTTTTACACTACCTTGGTAGGCATCTGAAAGACACCACAAAAGTTGTTCTACCTGCTTTCTGGGCTGAGATGGGGAACCGCTGAATTTTGGAGTCGGCTGGTGACAAAATGTTCCAAACACACCCCCTGCACAACTCCACCGGGGAAGGTGCCAGACAGGAGTTCTCTTGGTAGATTTTACACTACCTTGGTAGGCATCAAAAAGACACTACAAAAGTTGTTCTACCTGCTTTCTGGGCTGAGGTGGGGAACAGATGAATTTTGCAGTCGGCTGGTGACAAAATGTTCCAAACACACCCCATGCACAACTCCACCGGGGAAGGTGCCAGACAGGAGTTCTCCTGGTAGTTTTTACATTGCTCTGGTAGGCACCTCAAAGACACCACAAAACTTGTTCTATCTGCTTTCTGGGCTGAGATGGGGAATCGCTGAATTTTGGACTCGGACGGTGACAAAATGTTCCAAACACACCCCCTGCACAACTCCACCGGGGAAGGTGCCAGACAGGAGTTCTCTTAGTAGTTTTTACACTACCTTGGTGGGCATCTGAAAGACACCACAAAAGTTGTTGTACCTGCTTTCTGGGCTGAGATGGGGAACCGCTGAATTTTGGACTCGGCCGGTGACAAAATGTTCCAAACACACCCCCTGCACAACTCCACCGGGGAAGGTGCCAGACAGGAGTTCTCTTGGTAGATTTTACACTACCTTGGTAGGCATCAAAAAGACACTACAAAAGTTGTTCTACCTGCTTTCTGGGCTGAGGTGGGGAACAGATGAATTTTGCAGTCGGCTGGTGACAAAATGTTCCAAACACACCCCATGCACAACTCCACCGGGGAAGGTGCCAGACAGGAGTTCTCTTGATAGCTTTTACATTGCTCTGGTAGGCACCTCAAAGACACCACAAAAGTTGTTCTACCTGCTTTCTGGGCTGAGATGGGGAACCGCTGAATTTTGGAGTCGGCTGGTGACAAAATGTTCCAAACACACCCCCTGCACAACTCCACCGGGGAAGGTGCCAGACAGGAGTTCTGTTGGTAGATTTTACACTACCTTGGTAGGCAGCTGAAAGGCACCACAAAAGTTGTTCTTCCTGCTTTCTGGGCTGAGATGGGGAACCGCTGAATTTTGGACTCGGCCGGTGACAAAATGTTCCAAACACACCCCCTGCACAACTCCACCACGGAAGGTGCCAGACAGGAGTTCTCTTGGTAGATTTTACACTACCTTGGTAGGCATCTAAAAGACACCACAAAAGATGTTCTACCTGCTTTCTGGGCTGAGATGCGGAACCGCTGAATTTTGGAGTCGGCTGGTGGCAAAATGTTCCAAACACACCCCATGCACAACTCCACCGGGGAAGGTGCCAGAAAGGAGTTCTCCTGGTAGTTTTTACACTACCTTGGTAGGCATCTGAAAGACACCACAAAAGATGTTCTACCTGCTTTCTGGGCTGAGATGGGGAACCGCTGAATTTTGGACTCGGCCGGTGACAAAATGTTCCAAACACACCCCATGCACAACTCCACCGGGGAAGGTGCCAGACAGGAGTTCTCTTAGTAGTTTTTACACTACCTTGGTAGGCAGCTGAAAGGCACCACAAAAGTTGTTCTTCCTGCTTTCTGGGCTGAGATGGGGAACCGCTGATATTTGGAGTCGGCTGGTGACAAAATGTTCCAAACACACCCCCTGCACAACTCCACCGGGGAAGGTGCCAGAAAGGAGTTCTCCTGGTAGTTTTTACATTGCTCCGGTAGGCATCTGAAAGACACCACAAAAGTTGTTCTACCTGCTTTCTGGGCTGAGATGGGGAACCGCTGAATTTTGGAGTCGGCCGGTGACAAAACGTTCCAAACACACCCCCTGCACAACTCCACCGGGGAAGGTTCTAGACAGGAGTTCTGTTGGTAGATTTTACACTACCTTGGTAGGCATCAAAAAGACACTACAAAAGTTGTTCTTCCTGCTTTCTGGGCTGAGATGGGGAACAGCTGAATTTTGGAGTCGGCTGGTGGCAAAATGTTCCAAACACACCCTATGCACAACTCCACCGGGGAAGGTGCCAGACAGGAGTTCTCCTGGTAGTTTTTACATTGCTCTGGTAGGCACCTCAAAGACACCACAAAACTTGTTCTATCTGCTTTCTGGGCTGAGATGGGGAATCGCTGAATTTTGGACTTGGCCGGTGACAAAATGTTCCAAACACACCCCATGCACAACTCCACCGGGGAAGGTGCCAGAAAGGAGTTCTCCTGGTAGTTTTTACATTGCTCCGGTAGGCATCTGAAAGACACCACAAAAGTTGTACTACCTGCTTTCTGGGCTGAGATGGGGAACAGCTGAATTTTGGAGTCGGCCGATGACAAATTTTCCAAACACACCCCATGCACAACTCCACCGGGGAAGGTGCCAGACAGGAGTTCTCTTGGTAGTTTTTACACTACCTTGGTAGGCATCTGAAAGACACCACAAAAGATGTTCTACCTGCTTTCTGGGCTGAGATGGGGAACCGCTGAATTTTGGACTCGGCCGGTGACAAAATGTTCCAAACACACCCCCTGCACAACTCCACCGGGGAAGGTGCCAGACAGGAGTTCTCTTAGTAGTTTTTACACTACCTTGGTAGGCAGCTGAAAGGCACCACAAAAGTTGTTCTTCCTGCTTTCTGGGCTGAGATGGGGAACCGCTGATATTTGGAGTCGGCTGGTGACAAAATGTTCCAAACACACCCCCTGCACAACTCCACCGGGGAAGGTGCCAGAAAGGAGTTCTCCTGGTAGTTTTTACATTGCTCCGGTAGGCATCTGAAAGACACCACAAAAGTTGTTCTACCTGCTTTCTGGGCTGAGATGGGGAACCGCTGAATTTTGGAGTCGGCCGGTGACAAAATGTTCCAAACACACCCCCTGCACAACTCCACCGGGGAAGGTGCTAGACAGGAGTTCTGTTGGTAGATTTTACACTACCTTGGTAGGCATCAAAAAGACACTACAAAAGTTGTTCTTCCTGCTTTCTGGGCTGAGATGGGGAACAGCTGAATTTTGGAGTCGGCTGGTGGCAAAATGTTCCAAACACACCCTATGCACAACTCCACCGGGGAAGGTGCCAGACAGGAGTTCTCCTGGTAGTTTTTACATTGCTCTGGTAGGCACCTCAAAGACACCACAAAACTTGTTCTATCTGCTTTCTGGGCTGAGATGGGGAATCGCTGAATTTTGGACTTGGCCGGTGACAAAATGTTCCAAACACACCCCATGCACAACTCCACCGGGGAAGGTGCCAGACAGGAGTTCTCTTAGTAGTTTTTACACTACCTTGGTAGGCATCTGAAAGACACCACAAAAGTTGTTCTTCCTGCTTTCTGGGCTGAGATGGGGAACCGCTGAATTTTGGACTCGGCCGGTGACAAAATGTTCCAAACACACCCCATGCACAACTCCACCGGGGAAGGTGCCAGACAGGAGTTCTCTTGGTAGATTTTACACTACCTTGGTAGGCATCTAAAAGACACCACAAAAGATGTTCTACCTGCTTTCTGGGCTGAGATGGGGAACCGCTGAATTTTGGACTCGGCCGGTGACAAAATGTTCCAAACACACCCCCTGCACAACTCCACCGGGGAAGGTGCCAGACAGGAGTTCTCTTGGTAGATTTTACACTACCTTGGTAGGCATCAAAAAGACACTACAAAAGTTGTTCTACCTGCTTTCTGGGCTGAGATGGGGAACAGGTGAATTTTGGAGTCGGCCGGTGGCAAAATGTTCCAAACACACCCCATGCACAACTCCACCGGGGAAGGTGCCAGACAGGAGTTCTCTTAGTAGTTTTTACACTACCTTGGTAGGCAGCTGAAAGGCACCACAAAAGTTGTTCTTCCTGCTTTCTGGGCTGAGATGGGGAACCGCTGATATTTGGAGTCGGCTGGTGACAAAATGTTCCAAACACACCCCCTGCACAACTCCACCGGGGAAGGTGCCAGAAAGGAGTTCTCCTGGTAGTTTTTACATTGCTCCGGTAGGCATCTGAAAGACACCACAAAAGTTGTTCTACCTGCTTTCTGGGCTGAGATGGGGAACCGCTGAATTTTGGAGTCGGCTGGTGACAAAATGTTCCAAACACACCCCCTGCACAACTCCACCGGGGAAGGTGCCAGACAGGAGTTCTGTTGGTAGATTTTACACTACCTTGGTAGGCATCAAAAAGACACTACAAAAGTTGTTCTTCCTGCTTTCTGGGCTGAGATGGGGAACAGCTGAATTTTGGAGTCGGCTGGTGGCAAAATGTTCCAAACACACCCTATGCACAACTCCACCGGGGAAGGTGCCAGACAGGAGTTCTCCTGGTAGTTTTTACATTGCTCTGGTAGGCACCTCAAAGACACCACAAAACTTGTTCTATCTGCTTTCTGGGCTGAGATGGGGAATCGCTGAATTTTGGACTTGGCCGGTGACAAAATGTTCCAAACACACCCCATGCACAACTCCACCGGGGAAGGTGCCAGACAGGAGTTCTCTTAGTAGTTTTTACACTACCTTGGTAGGCATCTGAAAGACACCACAAAAGTTGTTCTACCTGCTTTCTGGGCTGAGATGGGGAACCGCTGAATTTTGGACTCGGCCGGTGACAAAATGTTCCAAACACACCCCATGCACAACTCCACCGGGGAAGGTGCCAGACAGGAGTTCTCTTGGTAGATTTTACACTACCTTGGTAGGCAGCTGAAAGGCACCACAAAAGATGTTCTACCTGCTTTCTGGGCTGAGATGGGGAACCGCTGAATTTTGGACTCGGCCGGTGACAAAATGTTCCAAACACACCCCCTGCACAACTCCACCGGGGAAGGTGCCAGACAGGAGTTCTCTTGGTAGATTTTACACTACCTTGGTAGGCATCAAAAAGACACTACAAAAGTTGTTCTACCTGCTTTCTGGGCTGAGATGGGGAACAGGTGAATTTTGGAGTCGGCCGGTGCCAAAATGTTCCAAACACACCCCATGCACAACTCCACCGGGGAAGGTGCCAGACAGGAGTTCTCTTAGTAGTTTTTACACTACCTTGGTAGGCATCTGAAAGACACCACAAAAGTTGTTCTACCTGCTTTCTGGGCTGAGATGGGGAACCGCTGAATTTTGGAGTCGGCTGGTGACAAAATGTTCCAAACACACCCCCTGCACAACTCCACCGGGGAAGGTGCCAGACAGGAGTTCTGTTGGTAGATTTTACACTACCTTGGTAGGCAGCTGAAAGGCACCACAAAAGTTGTTCTTCCTGCTTTCTGGGCTGAGATGGGGAACCGCTGAATTTTGGAGTCGGCTGGTGACAAAATGTTCCAAACACACCCCCTGCACAACTCCACCGGGGAAGGTGCCAGACAGGAGTTCTGTTGGTAGATTTTACACTACCTTGGTAGGCAGCTGAAAGGCACCACAAAAGTTGTTCTTCCTGCTTTCTGGGCTGAGATGGGGAACCGCTGAATTTTGGACTCGGCTTGTGGCAAAATGTTCCAAACACACCCCATGCACAACTCCACCGGGGAAGGTGCCAGACAGGAGTTCTGTTGGTAGATTTTACACTACCTTGGTAGGCATCTAAAAGACAACACAAAAGATGTTCTACCTGCTTTCTGGGCTGAGATGGGGAACCGCTGAATTTTGGACTCGGCCGGTGACAAAATGTTCCAAACACACCCCCTGCACAACTCCACCGGGGAAGGTGCCAGACAGGAGTTCTCTTGGTAGATTTTATACTACCTTGGTAGGCATCAAAAAGACACTACAAAAGTTGTTCTACCTGCTTTCTGGGCTGAGATGGGGAACAGGTGAATTTTGGAGTCGGCCGGTGGCAAAATTTTCCAAACACACCCCCTGCACAACTCCACCGGGGAAGGTGCCAGACAGGAGTTCTCTTAGTAGTTTTTACACTACCTTGGTAGGCATCTGAAAGACACCACAAAAGTTGTTCTTCCTGCTTTCTGGGCTGAGATGGGGAACCGCTGAATTTTGGACTCGGCCGGTGACAAAATGTTCCAAACACACCCCATGCACAACTCCACCGGGGAAGGTGCCAGACAGGAGTTCTCTTGGTAGATTTTACACTACCTTGGTAGGCATCTGAAAGACACCACAAAAGTTGTTCTACCTGCTTTCTGGGCTGAGATGGGGAACCGCTGAATTTTGGAGTCGGCTGGTGACAAAATGTTCCAAACACACCCCCTGCACAACTCCACCGGGGAAGGTGCCAGACAGGAGTTCTGTTGGTAGATTTTACACTACCTTGGTAGGCAGCTGAAAGGCACCACAAAAGTTGTTCTTCCTGCTTTCTGGGCTGAGATGGGGAACCGCTGAATTTTGGAGTCGGCTTGTGGCAAAATGTTACAAACACACCCCATGCACAACTCCACCGGGGAAGGTGCCAGAAAGGAGTTCTCCTGGTAGTTTTTACATTGCTCCGGTAGGCATCTGAAAGACACCACAAAAGTTGTACTACCTGCTTTCTGGGCTGAGATGGGGAACAGCTGAATTTTGGAGTCGGCTGGTGACAAAATGTTCCAAACACACCCCCTGCACAACTCCACCGGGGAAGGTGCCAGACAGGAGTTCTCTTGATAGTTTTTACACTACCTTGGTAGGCATCAAAAAGACACTACAAAAGTTGTTCTACCTGCTTTCTGGGCTGAGATGGGGAACCGCTGAATTTTGGAGTCGGCCGGTGGCAAAATGTTCCAAACACACCCCATGCACAACTCCACTGGGGAAGGTGCCAGACAGGAGTTCTCTTGACAGCTTTTCATTGCTCTGGTAGGCACCTCAAAGACACAACAAAAGTTGTTCTACCTGCTTTCTGGGCTGAGATGGGGAATCGCTGAATTTTGGACTTGGCCGGTGACAAAATGTTCCAAACACACCCCATGCACAACTCCACCGGGGAAGGTGCCAGACAGGAGTTCTCTTAGTAGTTTTTACACTACCTTGGTAGGCAGCTGAAAGGCACCACAAAAGTTGTTCTTCCTGCTTTCTGGGCTGAGATGGGGAACCGCTGAATTTTGGAGTCGGCTGGTGACAAAATGTTCCAAACACACCCCCTGCACAACTCCACCGGGGAAGGTGCCAGACAGGAGTTCTCTTGATAGTTTTTACACTACCTTGGTAGGCATCAAAAAGACACTACAAAAGTTGTTCTACCTGCTTTCTGGGCTGAGGTGGGGAACAGATGAATTTTGCACTCGGCTGGTGACAAAATGTTCCAAACACACCCCCTGCACAACTCCACCGGGGAAGGTGCCAGAAAGGAGTTCTCCTGGTAGTTTTTACATTGCTCCGGTAGGCATCTGAAAGACACCACAAAAGTTGTTCTACCTGCTTTCTGGGCTGAGATGGGGAACCGCTGAATTTTGGAGTCGGCCGGTGACAAAATGTTCCAAACACACCCCCTGCACAACTCCACCGGGGAAGGTGCCAGACAGGAGTTCTCTTGGTAGATTTTACACTACCTTGGTAGGCATCAAAAAGACACTACAAAAGTTGTTCTACCTGCTTTCTGGGCTGAGATGGGGAACAGGTGAATTTTGGAGTCGGCCGGTGGCAAAATGTTCCAAACACACCCCATGCACAACTCCACCGGGGAAGGTGCCAGACAGGAGTTCTCTTGATAGCTTTTACATTGCTCTGGTAGGCACCTCAAAGACACCACAAAAGTTGTTCTACCTGCTTTCTGGGCTGAGATGGGTAACCGCTGAATTTTGGAGTCGGCTGGTGACAAAATGTTCCAAACACACCCCATGCACAACTCCACCGGGGAAGGTGCCAGAAAGGAGTTCTCCTGGTAGTTTTTACATTGCTCCGGTAGGCATCTGAAAGACACCACAAAAGTTGTTCTACCTGCTTTCTGGGCTGAGATGGGGAACCGCTGAATTTTGGAGTCGGCTGGTGACAAAATGTTCCAAACACACCCCCTGCACACCTCCACCGGGGAAGGTGCCAGACAGGAGTTCTGTTGGTAGATTTTACACTACCTTGGTAGGCAGCTGAAAGGCACCACAAAAGTTGTTCTACCTGCTTTCTGGGCTGAGATGGGGAACCGCTCAATTTTGGACTCGGCCGGTGACAAAATGTTCCAAACACACCCCCTGCACAACTCCACCGGGGAAGGTGCCAGACAGGAGTTCTGTTGGTAGATTTTACACTACCTTGGTAGGCAGCTGAAAGGCACCACAAAAGTTGTTCTTCCTGCTTTCTGGGCTGAGATGGGGAACCGCTGATATTTGGACTCGGCTGGTGACAAAATGTTCCAAACACACCCCCTGCACAACTCCACCGGGGAAGGTGCCAGACAGGAGTTCTGTTGGTAGATTTTACACTACCTTGGTAGGCAGCTGAAAGGCACCACAAAAGTTGTTCTTCCTGCTTTCTGGGCTGAGATGGGGAACCGCTGAATTTTGGACTCGGCTTGTGGCAAAATGTTACAAACACACCCCATGCACAACTCCACCGGGGAAGGTGCCAGACAGGAGTTCTCCTGGTAGTTTTTACATTGCTCCGGTAGGCATCTGAAAGACACCACAAAAGTTGTACTACCTGCTTTCTGGGCTGAGATGGGGAACAGCTGAATTTTGGAGTCGGCTGGTGACAAAATGTTCCAAACACACCCCATGCACAACTCCACCGGGGAAGGTGCCAGACAGGAGTTGTCTTGGTAGATTTTACACTACCTTGGTAGGCATCAAAAAGACACTACAAAAGTTGTTCTACCTGCTTTCTGGGCTGAGATGGGGAACAGGTGAATTTTGGAGTCGGCCGGTGGCAAAATGTTCCAAACACACCCCATGCACAACTCCACCGGGGAAGGTGCCAGACAGGAGTTCTCTTAGTAGTTTTTACACTACCTTGGTAGGCATCTGAAAGACACCACAAAAGTTGTTCTTCCTGCTTTCTGGGCTGAGATGGGGAACCGCTGAATTTTGGAGTCGGCTGGTGACAAAATGTTCCAAACACACCCCATGCACAACTCCACCACGGAAGGTGCCAGACAGGAGTTCTGTTGGTAGATTTTACACTACCTTGGTAGGCAGCTGAAAGGCACCACAAAAGTTGTTCTTCCTGCTTTCTGGGCTGAGATGGGGAACCGCTGAATTTTTGACTCGGCTTGTGGCAAAATGTTCCAAACACACCCCATGCACAACTCCACCGGGGAAGGTGCCAGACAGGAGTTCTGTTGGTAGATTTTACACTACCTTGGTAGGCATCAAAAAGACACTACAAATGTTGTTCTACCTGCTTTCTGGGCTGAGATGGGGAATCGCTGAATTTTGGACTCGGCTGGTGGCAAAATGTTCCAAACACACCCCCTGCACAACTCCACCGGGGAAGGTGCCAGACAGGAGTTCTCCTGGTAGTTTTTGCATTGCTCTGGTAGGCACCTCAAAGACACCACAAAAGTTGTTCTATCTGCTTTCTGGGCTGAGATGGGGAATCGCTGAATTTTGGACTCGGCCGGTGACAAAATGTTCCAAACACACCCCCTGCACAACTCCACCGGGGAAGGTGCCAGACAGGAGTTCTGTTGGTAGATTTTACACTACCTTGGTAGGCAGCTGAAAGACACTACAAAAGTTGTTCTTCCTGCTTTCTGGGCTGAGATGGGGAACCGCTGATATTTGGAGTCGGCTGGTGACAAAATGTTCCAAACACACCCCCTGCACAACTCCACCGGGGAAGGTGCCAGACAGGAGTTCTCTTGGTAGATTTTACATTGCTCTGGTAGGCACCTCAAAGACACCACAAAAGTTGTTCTACCTGCTTTCTGGGCTGAGATGGGGAACAGCTGAATTTTGGACTCGGCTGGTGACAAAATGTTCCAAACACACCCCATGCACAACTCCACCGGGGAAGGTGCTAGACAGGAGTTCTGTTGGTAGATTTTACACTACCTTGGTAGGCATCAAAAAGACACTACAAAAGTTGTTCTACCTGCTTTCTGGGCTGAGATGGGGAACCGCTCAATTTTGGAGTCGGCTGGTGGCAAAATGTTCCAAACACACCCCATGCACAACTCCACCGGGGAAGGTGCCAGACAGGAGTTCTCCTGGTAGTTTTTACATTGCTCTGGTATGCACCTCAAAGACACCACAAAACTTGTTCTATCTGCTTTCTGGGCTGAGATGGGGAATCGCTGAATTTTGGAGTCGGCTGGTGGCAAAATGTTCCAAACACACCCCCTGCACAACTCCACCGGGGAAGGTGCCAGACAGGAGTTCTCTTAGTAGTTTTTACACTACCTTGGTAGGCATCTGAAAGACACCACAAAAGTTGTTCTACCTGCTTTCTGGGCTGAGATGGGGAACCGCTGAATTTTGGACTCGGCCGGTGACAAAATGTTCCAAACACACCCCATGCACAACTCCACCACGGAAGGTGCCAGACAGGAGTTCTCTTGGTAGATTTTACACTACCTTGGTAGGCATCTAAAAGACACCACAAAAGATGTTCTACCTGCTTTCTGGGCTGAGATGGGGAACCGCTGAATTTTGGACTCGGCCGGTGACAAAATGTTCCACAGACACCCCATGCACAACTCCACCGGGGAAGGTGCCAGACAGGAGTTCTGTTGGTAGATTTTACACTACCTTGGTAGGCATCAAAAAGACACTACAAAAGTTGTTCTACCTGCTTTCTGGGCTGAGGTGGGGAACAGATGAATTTTGGAGTCGGCTGGTGACAAAATGTTCCAAACACACCCCCTGCACAACTCCACCGGGGAAGGTGCCAGAAAGGAGTTCTCTTGATAGCTTTTACATTGCTCTGGTAGGCACCTCAAAGACACCACAAAAGTTGTTCTACCTGCTTTCTGGGCTGAGATGGGGAACCGCTGAATTTTGGAGTCGGCTGGTGACAAAATGTTCCAAACACACCCCCTGCACAACTCCACCGGGGAAGGTGCCAGAAAGGAGATCTCTTGATAGTTTTTACACTACCTTGGTAGGCAGCTGAAAGGCACCACAAAAGTTGTTCTTCCTGCTTTCTGGGCTGAGATGGGGAACCGCTGAATTTTGGAGTCGGACGGTGACAAAATGTTCCAAACACACCCCCTGCACAACTCCACCGGGGAAGGTGCCAGACAGGAGTTCTGTTGGTAGATTTTACACTACCTTGGTAGGCAGCTGAAAGGCACCACAAAAGTTGTTCTTCCTGCTTTCTGGGCTGAGATGGGGAACCGCTGAATTTTGGACTCGGCTTGTGGCAAAATGTTACAAACACACCCCATGCACAACTCCACCGGGGAAGGTGCCAGAAAGGAGTTCTCCTGGTAGTTTTTACATTGCTCCGGTAGGCATCTGAAAGACACCACAAAAGTTGTACTACCTGCTTTCTGGGCTGAGATGGGGAACAGCTGAATTTTGGAGTCGGCTGGTGACAAAATGTTCCAAACACACCCCATGCACAACTCCACCGGGGAAGGTGCCAGACAGGAGTTCTGTTGGTAGATTTTACACTACCTTGGTAGGCATCTAAAAGACACCACAAAAGTTGTTCTACCTGCTTTCTGGGCTGAGATGGGGAACCGCTGATATTTGGAGTCGGCTGGTGGCAAAATGTTCCAAACACACCCCCTGCACAACTCCACCGGGGAAGGTGCCAGACAGGAGTTCTCCTGGTAGTTTTTGCATTGCTCTGGTAGGCACCTCAAAGACACCACAAAAGTTGTTCTATCTGCTTTCTGGGCTGAGATGGGGAATCGCTGAATTTTGGACTCGGCCGGTGACAAAATGTTCCAAACACACCCCCTGCACAACTCCACCGGGGAAGGTGCCAGACAGGAGTTCTGTTGGTAGATTTTACACTACCTTGGTAGGCAGCTGAAAGACACTACAAAAGTTGTTCTTCCTGCTTTCTGGGCTGAGATGGGGAACCGCTGATATTTGGAGTCGGCTGGTGACAAAATGTTCCAAACACACCCCCTGCACAACTCCACCGGGGAAGGTGCCAGACAGGAGTTCTGTTGGTAGATTTTACACTACCTTGGTAGGCATCTGAAAGGCACCACAAAAGTTGTTCTTCCTGCTTTCTGGGCTGAGATGGGGAACCGCTGAATTTTGGACTCGGCTTGTGGCAAAATGTTACAAACACACCCCATGCACAACTCCACCGGGGAAGGTGCCAGACAGGAGTTCTGTTGGTAGATTTTACACTACCTTGGTAGGCAGCTGAAAGGCACCACAAAAGTTGTTCTTCCTGCTTTCTGGGCTGAGATGGGGAACCGCTGAATTTTGGACTCGGCCGGTGACAAAATGTTCCAAACACACCCCCTGCACAACTCCACCGGGGAAGGTGCCAGACAGGAGTTCTGTTGGTAGACTTTACACTACCTTGGTAGGCATCAAAAAGACACTACAAAAGTTGTTCTACCTGCTTTCTGGGCTGAGGTGGGGAACAGATGAATTTTGCACTCGGCTGGTGACAAAATGTTCCAAACACACCCCCTGCACAACTCCACCGGGGAAGGTGCCAGAAAGGAGTTCTCCTGGTAGTTTTTACATTGCTCCGGTAGGCAGCTGAAAGGCACCACAAAAGTTGTTCTACCTGCTTTCTGGGCTGAGATGGGGAACCGCTGAATTTTGGACTCGGCCGGTGACAAAATGTTCCAAACACACCCCCTGCACAACTCCACCGGGGAAGGTGCCAGACAGGAGTTCTCTTGGTAGATTTTACATTGCTCTGGTAGGCACCTCAAAGACACCACAAAAGTTGTTCTACCTGCTTTCTGGGCTGAGATGGGGAACCGCTGAATTTTGGAGTCGGCTGGTGACAAAATGTTCCAAACACACCCCCTGCACAACTCCACCGGGGAAGGTGCCAGAAAGGAGATCTCTTGATAGTTTTTACACTACCTTGGTAGGCATCAAAAAGACACTACAAAAGTTGTTCTACCTGCTTTCTGGGCTGAGATGGGGAACCGCTCAATTTTGGAGTCGGCTGGTGGCAAAATGTTCCAAACACACCCCATGCACAACTCCACCGGGGAAGGTGCCGGACAGGAGTTCTCCTGGTAGTTTTTACATTGCTCTGGTATGCACCTCAAAGACACCACAAAACTTGTTCTATCTGCTTTCTGGGCTGAGATGGGGAATCGCTGAATTTTGGACTCGGCCGGTGACAAAATGTTCCAAACACACCCCATGCACAACTCCACCACGGAAGGTGCCAGACAGGAGTTCTCTTGATAGCTTTTACATTGCTCTGGTAGGCACCTCAAAGACACCACAAAAGTTGTTCTACCTGCTTTCTGGGCTGAGATGGGGAACCGCTGAATTTTGGAGTCGGCTTGTGGCAAAATGTTCCAAACACACCCCATGCACAACTCCACCGGGGAAGGTGCCAGAAAGGAGTTCTGTTGGTAGATTTTACACTACCTTGGTAGGCAGCTGAAAGGCACCACAAAAGTTGTTCTTCCTGCTTTCTGGGCTGAGATGGGGAACCGCTGATATTTGGAGTCGGCTGGTGACAAAATGTTCCAAACACACCCCCTGCACAACTCCACCGGGGAAGGTGCTAGACAGGAGTTCTGTTGGTAGATTTTACACTACCTTGGTAGGCATCTAAAAGACACTACAAAAGTTGTTCTTCCTGCTTTCTGGGCTGAGATGGGGAACAGCTGAATTTTGGACTCGGCTGGTGGCAAAATGTTCCAAACACACCCCATGCACAACTCCACCGGGGAAGTTGCCAGACAGGAGTTCTGTTGGTAGTTTTTACATTGCTCGGGTAGGCACCTCAAAGACACCACAAAACTTGTTCTACCTGCTTTCTGGGCTGAGATGGGGAAGAGCTGAATTTTGGAGCGGCTGGTGACAAAATGTTCCAAACACACCCCATGCACAACTCCACCGGGGAAGGTGCTAGACAGGAGTTCTGTTGGTAGATTTTACACTACCTTGGTAGGCATCAAAAAGACACTACAAAAGTTGTTCTACCTGCTTTCTGGGCTGAGATGGGGAATCGCTGAATTTTGGACTCGGCTGGTGACAAAATGTTCCAAACACACCCCCTGCACAACTCCACCGGGGAAGGTGCCAGACAGGAGTTCTCCTGGTAGTTTTTACATTGCTCTGGTAGGCACCTCAAAGACACCACAAAACTTGTTCTATCTGCTTTCTGGGCTGAGATGGGGAATCGCTGAATTTTGGACTCGGCCGGTGACAAAATGTTCCAAACACACCCCATGCCAACTCCACCGGGGAAGGTGCCAGACAGGAGTTCTGTTGGTAGATTTTACACTACCTTGGTAGGCATCTGAAAGACACCACAAAAGTTGTTCTACCTGCTTTCTGGGCTGAGATGGGGAACCGCTGAATTTTGGAGTCGGCCGGTGACAAAATGTTCCAAACACACCCCATGCACAACTCCACCGGGGAAGGTGCCAGACAGGAGTTCTCTTGGTAGATTTTACACTGCCTTGGTAGGCATCTAAAAGACACCACAAAAGATGTTCTACCTGCTTTCTGGGCTGAGATGGGGAACCGCTGAATTTTGGACTCGGCCGGTGACAAAATGTTCCAAACACACCCCATGCACAACTCCACCACGGAAGGTGCCAGACAGGAGTTCTGTTGGTGGATTTTACACTACCTTGGTAGGCATCAAAAAGACACTACAAAAGTTGTTCTACCTGCTTTCTGGGCTGAGATGGGGAACAGCTGAATTTTGGAGTCGGCTGGTGGCAAAATGTTCCAAACACACCCCCTGCACAACTCCACCGGGGAAGGTGCCAGACAGGAGTTCTCTTGATAGATTTTACATTGCTCTGGTAGGCACCTCAAAGACACCACAAAAGTTGTTCTACCTGCTTTCTGGGCTGAGATGGGGAACAGCTGAATTTTGGACTCGGCCGGTGACAAAATGTTCCAAACACACCCCATGCACAACTCCACCGGGGAAGGTGCCAGACAGGAGTTCTGTTGGTAGATTTTACACTACCTTGGTAGGCATCAAAAAGGCACCACAAAAGTTGTTCTACCTGCTTTCTGGGCTGAGATGGAGAACCGCTGAATTTTGGACTCGGCCGGTGACAAAATGTTCCAAACACACCCCATGCACAACTCCACCGGGGAAGGTGCCAGACAGGAGTTCTCTTTGTAGATTTTACACTACCTTGGTAGGCATCTAAAAGACACCACAAAAGATGTTCTACCTGCTTTCTGGGCTGAGATGGGGAATCGCTGAATTTTGGACTCGGCCGGTGACAAAATGTTCCAAACACACCCCCTGCACAACTCCACCGGGGAAGGTGCCAGACAGGAGTTCTCTTGGTAGATTTTACACTACCTTGGTAGGCAGCTGAAAGGCACCAGAAAAGTTGTTCTACCTGCTTTCTGGGCTGAGATGGGGAACCGCTGAATTTTGGACTCGGCCGGTGACAAAATGTTCCAAACACACCCCATGCACAACTCCACCACGGAAGGTGCCAGACAGGAGTTCTGTTGGTAGATTTTACACTACCTTGGTAGGCAGCTGAAAGGCACCACAAAAGTTGTTCTTCCTGCTTTCTGGGCTGAGATGGGGAACTGCTGAATTTTGGAGTCGGCTTGTGGCAAAATGTTACAAACACACCCCATGCACAACTCCACCGGGGAAGGTGCCAGACAGGAGTTCTCTTGGTAGATTTTACACTACCTTGGTAGGCAGCTGAAAGGCACCACAAAAGTTGTTCTACCTGCTTTCTGGGCTGAGATGGGGAACCGCTGAATTTTGGACTCGGCCGGTGACAAAATGTTCCAAACACACCCCCTGCACAACTCCACCGGGGAAGGTGCCAGACAGGAGTTCTGTTGGTAGATTTTACACTACCTTGGTAGGCAGATGAAAGGCACCACAAAAGTTGTTCTTCCTGCTTTCTGGGCTGAGATGGGGAACCGCTGAATTTTGGACTCGGCTTGTGGCAAAATGTTCCAAACACACCCCATGCACAACTCCACCGGGGAAGGTGCCAGAAAGGAGTTCTGTTGGTAGATTTTACACTACCTTGGTAGGCAGCTGAAAGGCACCACAAAAGTTGTTCTTCCTGCTTTCTGGGCTGAGATGGGGAACCGCTGAATTTTGGAGTCGGCCGGTGACAAAATGTTCCAAACACACCCCATGCACAACTCCACCGGGGAAGGTGCCAGAAAGGAGTTCTCCTGGTAGTTTTTACATTGCTCCGGTAGGCATCTGAAAGACACCACAAAAGTTGTTCTTCCTGCTTTCTGGGCTGAGATGGGGAACCGCTGAATTTTGGAGTCGGCTGGTGACAAATTGTTCCAAACACACCCCATGCACAACTCCACCGGGGAAGGTGCCAGACAGGAGTTCTTTGGTAGATTTTACACTACCTTGGTAGGCATCAAAAAGACACTACAAAAGTTGTTCTTCCTGCTTTCTGGGCTGAGATGGGGAACAGCTGAATTTTGGAGTCGGCTGGTGGCAAAATGTTCCAAACACACCCCATGCACAACTCCACCGGGGAAGGTGCCAGACAGGAGTTCTCTTGATAGATTTTACATTGCTCTGGTAGGCACCTCAAAGACACCACAAAAGTTCTACCTGCTTTCTGGGCTGAGATGGGGAATCGCTGAATTTTGGACTCGGCCGGTGACAAAATGTTCCAAACACACCCCATGCACAACTCCACCGGGGAAGGTGCCAGACAGGAGTTCTGTTGGTAGATTTTACACTACCTTGGTAGGCAGCTGAAAGGCACCACAAAAGTTGTTCTACCTGCTTTCTGGGCTGAGATGGGGAACCGCTGAATTTTGGAGTCGGCTGGTGACAAAATGTTCCAAACACACCCCCTGCACAACTCCACCGGGGAAGGTGCCAGACAGGAGTTCTGTTGGTAGATTTTACACTACCTTGGTAGGCAGCTGAAAGGCACCACAAAAGTTGTTCTTCCTGCTTTCTGGGCTGAGATGGGGAACCGCTGAATTTTGGAGTCGGCTGGTGGCAAAATGTTCCAAACACACCCCATGCACAACTCCACCGGGGAAGGTGCCAGACAGGAGTTCTGTTGGTAGATTTTACACTACCTTGGTAGGCATCAAAAAGACACTACAAAAGTTGTTCTTCCTGCTTTCTGGGCTGAGATGGGGAACAGCTGAATTTTGGAGTCGGCTGGTGGCAAAATGTTCCAAACACACCCCATGCACAACTCCACCACGGAAGGTGCCAGACAGGAGTTCTCTTGGTAGATTTTACACTACCTTGGTAGGCATCTAAAAGACACCACGAAAGATGTTCTACCTGCTTTCTGGGCTGAGATGGGGAACCGCTGAATTTTGGACTCGGCCGGTGACAAAATGTTCCAAACACACCCCATGCACAACTCCACCGGGGAAGGTGCCAGACAGGAGTTCTGTTGGTAGATTTTACACTACCTTGGTAGGCATCAAAAAGACACTACAAAAGTTGTTCTACCTGCTTTCTGGGCTGAGATGGGGAACGGCTGAATTTTGGAGTCGGCCGGTGACAAAATGTTCCAAACACACCCCATGCACAACTCCACCGGGGAAGGTGCCAGACAGGAGTTCTCTTGATAGATTTTACATTGCTCTGGTAGGCACCTCAAAGACACCACAAAAGTTGTTCTACCTGCTTTCTGGGCTGAGATGGGGAACCGCTGAATTTTGGACTCGGCCGGTGACAAAATGTTCCAAACACACCCCCTGCACAACTCCACCGGGGAAGGTGCCAGACAGGAGTTCTCTTGGTAGATTTTACACTACCTTGGTAGGCATCAAAAAGACACTACAAAACTTGTTCTACCTGCTTTCTGGGCTGAGATGGGGAACGGCTGAATTTTGGAGTCGGCCGGTGACAAAATGTTCCAAACACACCCCCTGCACAACTCCACCGGGGAAGGTGCCAGAAAGGAGTTCTCCTGGTAGTTTTTACATTGCTCCGGTAGGCACCTCAAAGACACCACAAAACTTGTTCTACCTGCTTTCTGGGCTGAGATGGGGAACAGATGAATTTTGGAGTCGGCTGGTGACAAAATGTTCCAAACACACCCCCTGCACAACTCCACCGGGGAAGGTGCCAGACAGGAGTTCTCTTGGTAGATTTTACATTGCTCTGGTAGGCACCTCAAAGACACCACAAAAGTTGTTCTACCTGCTTTCTGGGATGAGATGGGGAAGAGCTGAATTTTGGACTCGGCTGGTGACAAAATGTTCCAAACACACCCCATGCACAACTCCACCGGGGAAGGTGCCAGACAGGAGTTCTCTTGGTAGATTTTACACTACCCCGGTAGGCAGCTGAAAGGCACCACAAAAGTTGTTCTTCCTGCTTTCTGGGCTGAGATGGGGAACCGCTGATATTTGGAGTCGGCTGGTGACAAAATGTTCCAAACACACCCCCTGCACAACTCCACCGGGGAAGGTGCCAGACAGGAGTTCTCTTGGTAGATTTTACACTACCTTGGTAGGCAGCTGAAAGGCACCACAAAAGTTGTTCTTCCTGCTTTCTGGGCTGAGATGGGGAACCGCTGAATTTTGGACTCGGCTTGTGGCAAAATGTTCCAAACACACCCCATGCACAACTCCACCGGGGAAGGTGCCAGAAACGAGTTCTGTTGGTAGATTTTACACTACCTTGGTAGGCATTTGAAAGGCACCACAAAAGTTGTTCTTCCTGCTTTCTGGGCTGAGATGGGGAACCGCTGAATTTTGGAGTCGGCCGGTGACAAAATGTTCCAAACACACCCCATGCACAACTCCACCGGGGAAGGTGCCAGAAAGGAGTTCTCCTGGTAGTTTTTACATTGCTCCGGTAGGCATCTGAAAGACACCACAAAAGTTGTTCTTCCTGCTTTCTGGGCTGAGATGGGGAATCGCTGAATTTTGGACTCGGCTGGTGACAAAATGTTCCAAACACACCCCATGCACAACTCCACCGGGGAAGGTGCCAGAAACGAGTTCTGTTGGTAGTTTTTACACTACCCCGGTAGGCAGCTGAAAGGCACCACAAAACTTGTTCTACCTGCTTTCTGGGCTGAGATGGGGAATCGCTGAATTTTGGACTCGGCTGGTGACAAAATGTTCCAAACACACCCCATGCACAACTCCACCGGGGAAGGTGCCAGAAACGAGTTCTGTTGGTAGTTTTTACACTACCCCGGTAGGCAGCTGAAAGGCACCACAAAACTTGTTCTACCTGCTTTCTGGGCTGAGATGGGGAATCGCTGAATTTTGGACTCGGCTGGTGACAAAATGTTCCAAACACACCCCATGCACAACTCCACCGGGGAAGGTGCCAGAAACGAGTTCTGTTGGTAGTTTTTACACTACCCCGGTAGGCAGCTGAAAGGCACCACAAAACTTGTTCTACCTGCTTTCTGGGCTGAGATGGGGAATCGCTGAATTTTGGACTCGGCTGGTGACAAAATGTTCCAAACACACCCCATGCACAACTCCACCGGGGAAGGTGCCAGAAAGGAGTTCTGTTGGTAGTTTTTACACTACCCCGGTAGGCAGCTGAAAGGCACCATAAAACCGGTTCTACCTGCTTTCTGGGCTGAGATGGGGAATCGCTGAATTTTGGACTCGGCTGGTGACAAAATGTTCCAAACACACCCCATGCACAACTCCACCGGGGAAGGTGCCAGAAACGAGTTCTGTTGGTAGTTTTTACACTACCCCGGTAGGCAGCTGAAAGGCACCACAAAACTTGTTCTACCTGCTTTCTGGGCTGAGATGGGGAATCGCTGAATTTTGGACTCGGCTGGTGACAAAATGTTCCAAACACACCCCATGCACAACTCCACCGGGGAAGGTGCCAGAAACGAGTTCTGTTGGTAGTTTTTACACTACCCCGGTAGGCAGCTGAAAGGCACCACAAAACTTGTTCTACCTGCTTTCTGGGCTGAGATGGGGAATCGCTGAATTTTGGACTCGGCTGCTGACAAAATGTTCCAAACACACCCCATGCACACCTCCACCGGGGAAGGTGCCAGAAACGAGTTCTGTTGGTAGTTTTTACACTACCCCGGTAGGCAGCTGAAAGGCACCACAAAACTTGTTCTACCTGCTTTCTGGGCTGAGATGGGGAATCGCTGAATTTTGGACTCGGCTGGTGACAAAATGTTCCAAACACACCCCATGCACACCTCCACCGGGGAAGGTGCCAGAAACGAGTTCTGTTGGTAGTTTTTACACTACCCCGGTAGGCAGCTGAAAGGCACCACAAAACTTGTTCTACCTGCTTTCTGGGCTGAGATGGGGAATCGCTGAATTTTGGACTCGGCTGGTGACAAAATGTTCCAAACACACCCCATGCACAACTCCACCGGGGAAGGTGCCAGAAACGAGTTCTGTTGGTAGTTTTTACACTACCCCGGTAGGCAGCTGAAAGGCACCACAAAACTTGTTCTACCTGCTTTCTGGGCTGAGATGGGGAATCGCTGAATTTTGGACTCGGCTGGTGACAAAATGTTCCAAACACACCCCATGCACAACTCCACCGGGGAAGGTGCCAGAAACGAGTTCTGTTGGTAGTTTTTACACTACCCCGGTAGGCAGCTGAAAGGCACCATAAAACCGGTTCTACCTGCTTTCTGGGCTGAGATGGGGAATCGCTGAATTTTGGACTCGGCTGGTGACAAAATGTTCCAAACACACCCCATGCACAACTCCACCGGGGAAGGTGCCAGAAACGAGTTCTGTTGGTAGTTTTTACACTACCCCGGTAGGCAGCTGAAAGGCACCACAAAACTTGTTCTACCTGCTTTCTGGGCTGAGATGGGGAATCGCTGAATTTTGGACTCGGCTGGTGACAAAATGTTCCAAACACACCCCATGCACAACTCCACCGGGGAAGGTGCCAGAAACGAGTTCTGTTGGTAGTTTTTACACTACCCCGGTAGGCAGCTGAAAGGCACCACAAAACTTGTTCTACCTGCTTTCTGGGCTGAGATGGGGAATCGCTGAATTTTGGACTCGGCTGGTGACAAAATGTTCCAAACACACCCCATGCACAACTCCACCGGGGAAGGTGCCAGAAACGAGTTCTGTTGGTAGTTTTTACACTACCCCGGTAGGCAGCTGAAAGGCACCACAAAAGTTGTTCTACCTGCTTTCTGGGCTGAGATGGGGAATCGCTGAATTTTGGACTCGGCTGGTGACAAAATGTTCCAAACACACCCCATGCACACCTCCACCGGGGAAGGTGCCAGAAACGAGTTCTGTTGGTAGTTTTTACACTACCCCGGTAGGCAGCTGAAAGGCACCACAAAACTTGTTCTACCTGCTTTCTGGGCTGAGATGGGGAATCGCTGAATTTTGGACTCGGCTGGTGACAAAATGTTCCAAACACACCCCATGCACAACTCCACCGGGGAAGGTGCCAGAAACGAGTTCTGTTGGTAGTTTTTACACTACCCCGGTAGGCAGCTGAAAGGCACCACAAAACTTGTTCTACCTGCTTTCTGGGCTGAGATGGGGAATCGCTGAATTTTGGACTCGGCTGGTGACAAAATGTTCCAAACACACCCCATGCACAACTCCACCGGGGAAGGTGCCAGAAACGAGTTCTGTTGGTAGTTTTTACACTACCCCGGTAGGCAGCTGAAAGGCACCACAAAACTTGTTCTACCTGCTTTCTGGGCTGAGATGGGGAATCGCTGAATTTTGGACTCGGCTGGTGACAAAATGTTCCAAACACACCCCATGCACAACTCCACCGGGGAAGGTGCCAGAAACGAGTTCTGTTGGTAGTTTTTACACTACCCCGGTAGGCAGCTGAAAGGCACCACAAAACCGGTTCTACCTGCTTTCTGGGCTGAGATGGGGAATCGCTGAATTTTGGACTCGGCTGGTGACAAAATGTTCCAAACACACCCCATGCACAACTCCACCGGGGAAGGTGCCAGAAACGAGGTCTGTTGGTAGTTTTTACACTACCCCGGTAGGCAGCTGAAAGGCACCACAAAACTTGTTCTACCTGCTTTCTGGGCTGAGATGGGGATGCGCTGAATTTTGGACTCGGCTGGTGACAAAATGTTCCAAACACACCCCATGCACAACTCCACCGGGGAAGGTGCCAGAAACGAGTTCTGTTGGTAGTTTTTACACTACCCTGGTAGGCAGCTGAAAGGCACCACAAAACTTGTTCTACCTGCTTTCTGGGCTGAGATGGGGAATCGCTGAATTTTGGACTCGGCTGGTGACAAAATGTTCCAAACACACCCCATGCACAACTCCACCGGGGAAGGTGCCAGAAAGGAGTTCTGTTGGTAGTTTTTACACTACCCCGGTAGGCAGCTGAAAGGCACCACAAAAGTTGTTCTACCTGCTTTCTGGGCTGAGATGGGGAATCGCTGAATTTTGGACTCGGCTGGTGACAAAATGTTCCAAACACACCCCATGCACAACTCCACCGGGGAAGGTGCCAGAAACGAGTTCTGTTGGTAGTTTTTACACTACCCCGGTAGGCAGCTGAAAGGCACCACAAAACTTGTTCTACCTGCTTTCTGGGCTGAGATGGGGAATCGCTGAATTTTGGACTCGGCTGGTGACAAAATGTTCCAAACACACCCCATGCACAACTCCACCGGGGAAGGTGCCAGAAACGAGTTCTGTTGGTAGTTTTTACACTACCCCGGTAGGCAGCTGAAAGGCACCACAAAACTTGTTCTACCTGCTTTCTGGGCTGAGATGGGGAATCGCTGAATTTTCGACTCGGCTGGTGACAAAATGTTCCAAACACACCCCATGCACAACTCCACCGGGGAAGGTGCCAGAAACGAGTTCTGTTGGTAGTTTTTACACTACCCCGGTAGGCAGCTGAAAGGCACCACAAAACTTGTTGTACCTGCTTTCTGGGCTGAGATGGGGAATCGCTGAATTTTGGACTCGGCTGGTGACAAAATGTTCCAAACACACCCCATGCACAACTCCACCGGGGAAGGTGCCAGAAACGAGTTCTGTTGGTAGTTTTTACACTACCCCGGTAGGCAGCTGAAAGGCACCACAAAACTTGTTCTACCTGCTTTCTGGGCTGAGATGGGGAATCGCTGAATTTTGGACTCGGCTGGTGACAAAATGTTCCAAACACACCCCATGCACAACTCCACCGGGGAAGGTGCCAGAAACGAGTTCTGTTGGTAGTTTTTACACTACCCCGGTAGGCAGCTGAAAGGCACCACAAAACTTGTTCTACCTGCTTTCTGGGCTGAGATGGGGAATCGCTGAATTTTGGGCTCGGCTGGTGACAAAATGTTCCAAACACACCCCATGCACAACTCCACCGGGGAAGGTGCCAGAAACGAGTTCTGTTGGTAGTTTTTACACTACCCCGGTAGGCAGCTGAAAGGCACCACAAAAGTTGTTCTACCTGCTTTCTGGGCTGAGATGGGGAATCGCTGAATTTTGGACTCGGCTGGTGACAAAATGTTCCAAACACACCCCATGCACACCTCCACCGGGGAAGGTGCCAGAAACGAGTTCTGTTGGTAGTTTTTACACTACCCCGGTAGGCAGCTGAAAGGCACCACAAAACTTGTTGTACCTGCTTTCTGGGCTGAGATGGGGAATCGCTGAATTTTCGACTCGGCTGGTGACAAAATGTTCCAAACACACCCCATGCACAACTCCACCGGGGAAGGTGCCAGAAACGAGTTCTGTTGGTAGTTTTTACACTACCCCGGTAAGCAGCTGAAAGGCACCACAAAACTTGTTCTACCTGCTTTCTGGGCTGAGATGGGGAATCGCTGAATTTTGGACTCGGCTGGTGACAAAATGTTCCAAACACACCCCATGCACAACTCCACCGGGGAAGGTGCCAGAAAGGAGTTCTGTTGGTAGTTTTTACACTACCCCGGTAGGCAGCTGAAAGGCACCACAAAAGTTGTTCTACCTGCTTTCTGGGCTGAGATGGGGAATCGCTGAATTTTGGACTCGGCTGGTGACAAAATGTTCCAAACACACCCCATGCACAACTCCACCGGGGAAGGTGCCAGAAACGAGTTCTGTTGGTAGTTTTTACACTACCCCGGTAGGCAGCTGAAAGGCACCACAAAACTTGTTCTACCTGCTTTCTGGGCTGAGATGGGGAATCGCTGAATTTTGGACTCGGCTGGTGACAAAATGTTCCAAACACACCCCATGCACAACTCCACCGGGGAAGGTGCCAGAAACGAGTTCTGTTGGTAGTTTTTACACTACCCCGGTAGGCAGCTGAAAGGCACCACAAAACTTGTTCTACCTGCTTTCTGGGCTGAGATGGGGAATCGCTGAATTTTCGACTCGGCTGGTGACAAAATGTTCCAAACACACCCCATGCACAACTCCACCGGGGAAGGTGCCAGAAACGAGTTCTGTTGGTAGTTTTTACACTACCCCGGTAGGCAGCTGAAAGGCACCATAAAACCGGTTCTACCTGCTTTCTGGGCTGAGATAGGGAATCGCTGAATTTTGGACTCGGCTGGTGACAAAATGTTCCAAACACACCCCATGCACACCTCCACCGGGGAAGGTGCCAGAAACGAGTTCTGTTGGTAGTTTTTACACTACCCCAGTAGGCAGCTGAAAGGCACCACAAAACTTGTTCTACCTGCTTTCTGGGCTGAGATGGGGAATCGCTGAATTTTGGACTCGGCTGGTGACAAAATGTTCCAAACACACCCCATGCACACCTCCACCGGGGAAGGTGCCAGAAACGAGTTCTGTTGGTAGTTTTTACACTACCCCGGTAGGCAGCTGAAAGGCACCACAAAACTTGTTCTACCTGCTTTCTGGGCTGAGATGGGGAATCGCTGAATTTTGGACTCGGCTGGTGACAAAATGTTCCAAACACACCCCATGCACAACTCCACCGGGGAAGGTGCCAGAAACGAGTTCTGTTGGTAGTTTTTACACTACCCCGGTAGGCAGCTGAAAGGCACCACAAAACTTGTTCTACCTGCTTTCTGGGCTGAGATGGGGAATCGCTGAATTTTGGACTCGGCTGGTGACAAAATGTTCCAAACACACCCCATGCACAACTCCACCGGGGAAGGTGCCAGAAACGAGTTCTGTTGGTAGTTTTTACACTACCCCGGTAGGCAGCTGAAAGGCACCACAAAACTTGTTCTACCTGCTTTCTGGGCTGAGATGGGGAATCGCTGAATTTTGGACTCGGCTGGTGACAAAATGTTCCAAACACACCCCATGCACAACTCCACCGGGGAAGGTGCCAGAAACGAGTTCTGTTGGTAGTTTTTACACTACCCCGGTAGGCAGCTGAAAGGCACCACAAAACTTGTTCTACCTGCTTTCTGGGCTGAGATGGGGAATCGCTGAATTTTCGACTCGGCTGGTGACAAAATGTTCCAAACACACCCCATGCACAACTCCACCGGGGAAGGTGCCAGAAAGGAGTTCTGTTGGTAGTTTTTACACTACCCCAGTAGGCAGCTGAAAGGCACCACAAAACTTGTTCTACCTGCTTTCTGGGCTGAGATGGGGAATCGCTGAATTTTGGACTCGGCTGGTGACAAAATGTTCCAAACACACCCCATGCACAACTCCACCGCGGAAGGTGCCAGAAACGAGTTCTGTTGGTAGTTTTTACACTACCCCGGTAGGCAGCTGAAAGGCACCACAAAACTTGTTCTACCTGCTTTCTGGGCTGAGATGGGGAATCGCTGAATTTTGGACTCGGCTGGTGACAAAATGTTCCAAACACACCCCATGCACAACTCCACCGGGGAAGGTGCCAGAATCGAGTTCCGTTGGTAGTTTTTACACTACCCCGGTAGGCAGCTGAAAGGCACCACAAAACTTGTTGTACCTGCTTTCTGGGCTGAGATGGGGAATCGCTGAATTTTGGACTCGGCTGCTGACAAAATGTTCCAAACACACCCCATGCACACCTCCACCGGGGAAGGTGCCAGAAACGAGTTCTGTTGGTAGTTTTTACACTACCCCGGTAGGCAGCTGAAAGGCACCACAAAACTTGTTCTACCTGCTTTCTGGGCTGAGATGGGGAATCGCTGAATTTTGGAGTCGGCTGGTGACAAAATGTTCCAAACACACCCCATGCACAACTCCACCGGGGAAGGTGCCAGAAACGAGTTCTGTTAGTAGTTTTTACACTACCCCGGTAGGCAAGAGAAAGGCACCACAAAACTTGTTCTACCTGCTTTCTGGGCTGAGATGGGGAATCGCTGAATTTTGGACTCGGCTGGTGACAAAATGTTCCAAACACACCCCATGCACAACTCCACCGGGGAAGGTGCCAGAAACGAGTTCTGTTGGTAGTTTTTACACTACCCCGGTAGGCAAGAGAAAGGCACCACAAAACTTGTTCTACCTGCTTTCTGGGCTGAGATGGGGAATCGCTGAATTTTCGACTCGGCTGGTGACAAAATGTTCCAAACACACCCCATGCACAACTCCACCGGGGAAGGTGCCAGAAACGAGTTCTGTTGGTAGTTTTTACACTACCCCGGTAGGCAGCTGAAAGGCACCATAAAACCGGTTCTACCTGCTTTCTGGGCTGAGATGGGGAATCGCTGAATTTTCGACTCGGCTGGTGACAAAATGTTCCAAACACACCCCATGCACAACTCCACCGGGGAAGGTGCCAGAAAGGAGTTCTGTTGGTAGTTTTTACACTACCCCAGTAGGCAGCTGAAAGGCACCACAAAACTTGTTCTACCTGCTTTCTGGGCTGAGATGGGGAATCGCTGAATTTTCGACTCGGCTGGTGACAAAATGTTCCAAACACACCCCATGCACAACTCCAACCGGGGAAGGTGCCAGAAACGAGTTCTGTTGGTAGTTTTTACACTACCCCGGTAGGCAGCTGAAAGGCACCATAAAACCGGTTCTACCTGCTTTCTGGGCTGAGATGGGGAATCGCTGAATTTTCGACTCGGCTGGTGACAAAATTGTTCCAAACCACCCCCATGCACAACTCCACCGGGGAAGGTGCCAGAAAGGAGTTCTGTTGGTAGTTTTTACACTACCCCAGTAGGCAGCTGAAAGGCACCACAAAACTTGTTCTACCTGCTTTCTGGGCTGAGATGGGGAATCACTGAATTTTGGACTCGGCTGGTGACAAAATGTTCCAAACACACCCCATGCACAACTCCACCGGGGAAGGTGCCAGAAACGAGTTCTGTTGGTAGTTTTTACACTACCCCGGTAGGCAAGAGAAAGGCACCACAAAACTTGTTCTACCTGCTTTCTGGGCTGAGATGGGGAATCGCTGAATTTTCGACTCGGCTGGTGACAAAATGTTCCAAACACACCCCATGCACAACTCCACCGGGGAAGGTGCCAGAAACGAGTTCTGTTGGTAGTTTTTACACTACCCCGGTAGGCAGCTGAAAGGCACCACAAAACTTGTTCTACCTGCTTTCTGGGCTGAGATGGGGAATCGCTGAATTTTCGACTCGGCTGGTGACAAAATGTTCCAAACACACCCCATGCACAACTCCACCGGGGAAGGTGCCAGAAAGGAGTTCTGTTGGTAGTTTTTACACTACCCCAGTAGGCAGCTGAAAGGCACCACAAAACTTGTTCTACCTGCTTTCTGGGCTGAGATGGGGAATCACTGAATTTTGGACTCGGCTGGTGACAAAATGTTCCAAACACACCCCATGCACAACTCCACCGGGGAAGGTGCCAGAAACGAGTTCTGTTGGTAGTTTTTACACTACCCCGGTAGGCAGCTGAAAGGCACCACAAAACTTGTTCTACCTGCTTTCTGGGCTGAGATGGGGAATCGCTGAATTTTGGACTCGGCTGGTGACAAAATGTTCCAAACACACCCCATGCACAAACTCCACCGGGGAAGGTGCCAGAATCGAGTTCCGTTGGTAGTTTTTACACTACCCCGGTAGGCAGCTGAAAGGCACCACAAAACTTGTTGTACCTGCTTTCTGGGCTGAGATGGGGAATCGCTGAATTTTGGACTCGGCTGCTGACAAAATGTTCCAAACACACCCCATGCACAACTCCACCGGGGAAGGTGCCAGAATCGAGTTCCGTTGGTAGTTTTTACACTACCCCCGGTAGGCAAGAGAAAGGCACCACAAAACTTGTTCTACCTGCTTTCTGGGCTGAGATGGGGAATCGCTGAATTTTGAACTCGGCTGCTGACAAAAATGTTCCAAACACACCCCATGCACACCTCCACCGGGGGAAGGTGCCAGAAACGAGTTCTGTTGGTAGTTTTTACACTACCCCGGTAGGCAGCTGAAAGGCACCACAAAACTTGTTCTACCTGCTTTCTGGGCTGAGATGGGGAATCGCTGAATTTTGGACTCGGCTGGTGACAAAATGTTCCAAACACACCCCATGCACAACTCCACCGGGGAAGGTGCCAGAATCGAGTTCCGTTGGTAGTTTTTACACTACCCCGGTAGGCAGCTGAAAGGCACCACAAAACTTGTTCTACCTGCTTTCCCTGGGCTGAGATGGGGAATCGCTGAATTTTGGAGTCGGCTGGTGACAAAATGTTCCAAACACACCCCATGCACAACTCCACCGGGGAAGGTGCCAGAAACGAGTTCTGTTAGTAGTTTTTACACTACCCCCGGTAGGCAAGAGAAAGGCACCAAAAAACTTGTTCTACCCTGCTTTCTGGGCTGAGATGGGGAATCGCTGAATTTTGGACTCGGCTGGTGACAAAATGTTCCAAACACACCCCATGCACAACTCCACCGGGGAAGGTGCCAGAAACGAGTTCTGTTGGTAGTTTTTACACTACCCCGGTAGGCAAGAGAAAGGCACCACAAAACTTGTTCTACCTGCTTTCTGGGCTGAGATGGGGAATCGCTGAATTTTCGACTCGGCTGGTGACAAAATGTTCCAAACACACCCCATGCACAACTCCACCGGGGAAGGTGCCAGAAACGAGTTCTGTTGGTAGTTTTTACACTACCCCCGGTAGGCAGCTGAAAGGCACCATAAAACCGGTTCTACCTGCTTTCTGGGCTGAGATGGGGAATCGCTGAATTTTGGACTCGGCTGGTGACAAAATGTTCCAAACACACCCCATGCACACCTCCACCGGGGAAGGTGCCAGAAACGAGTTCTGTTGGTAGTTTTTACACTACCCCGGTAGGCAGCTGAAAGGCACCACAAAACTTGTTCTACCTGCTTTCTGGGCTGAGATGGGGAATCGCTGAATTTTGGACTCGGCTGGTGACAAAATGTTCCAAACACACCCCATGCACAACTCCACCGGGGAAGGTGCCAGAAACGAGTTCTGTTGGTAGTTTTTACACTACCCCGGTAGCAGCTGAAAGGCACCACAAAACTTGTTCTACCTGCTTTCTGGGCTGAGATGGGGAATCGCTGAATTTTCGACTCGGCTGGTGACAAAATGTTCCAAACACACCCCATGCACAACTCCACCGGGGAAGGTGCCAGAAAGGAGTTCTGTTGGTAGTTTTTACACTACCCCAGTAGGCAGCTGAAAGGCACCACAAAACTTGTTCTACCTGCTTTCTGGGCTGAGATGGGGAATCACTGAATTTTGGACTCGGCTGGTGACAAAATGTTCCAAACACACCCCATGCACAACTCCACCGGGGAAGGTGCCAGAAACGAGTTCTGTTGGTAGTTTTTACACTACCCCGGTAGGCAGCTGAAAGGCACCACAAAACTTGTTCTACCCTGCTTTCTGGGCTGAGATGGGGAATCGCTGAATTTTGGACTCGGCTGGTGACAAAATGTTCCAAACACACCCCATGCACAACTCCACCCGGGGAAGGTGCCAGAAACGAGTTCTGTTGGTAGTTTTTACACTACCCCGGTAGGCAGCTGAAAGGCACCATAAAACCGGTTCTACCTGCTTTCTGGGCTGAGATAGGGAATCGCTGAATTTTGGACTCGGCTGGTGACAAAATGTTCCAAACACACCCATGCACACCTCCACCGGGGAAGGTGCCAGAAACGAGTTCTGTTGGTAGTTTTTACACTACCCCAGTAGGCAGCTGAAAGGCACCACAAAACTTGTTCTACCTGCTTTCTGGGCTGAGATGGGGAATCGCTGAATTTTCGACTCGGCTGGTGACAAAATGTTCCAAACACACCCCATGCACACCTCCACCGGGGAAGGTGCCAGAAACGAGTTCTGTTGGTAGTTTTTACACTACCCCCGGTAGGCAGCTGAAAGGCACCACAAAACTTGTTCTACCTGCTTTCTGGGCTGAGATGGGGAATCGCTGAATTTTGGACTCGGCTGGTGACAAAATGTTCCAAACACACCCCATGCACAACTCCACCGGGGAAGGTGCCAGAAACGAGTTCTGTTGGTAGTTTTTACACTACCCCGGTAGGCAGCTGAAAGGCACCACAAAACTTGTTCTACCTGCTTTCTGGGCTGAGATGGGGAATCGCTGAATTTTGGACTCGGCTGGTGACAAAATGTTCCAAACACACCCCATGCACAACTCCACCGGGGAAGGTGCCAGAAACGAGTTCTGTTGGTAGTTTTTACACTACCCCGGTAGGCAGCTGAAAGGCACCACAAAACTTGTTCTACCTGCTTTCTGGGCTGAGATGGGGAATCGCTGAATTTTGGACTCGGCTGGTGACAAAATGTTCCAAACACACCCCATGCACAACTCCACCGGCGGAAGGTGCCAGAAACGAGTTCTGTTGGTAGTTTTTACACTACCCCGGTAGGCAGCTGAAAGGCACCACAAAACTTGTTCTACCTGCTTTCTGGGCTGAGATGGGGAATCGCTGAATTTTCGACTCGGCTGGTGACAAAATGTTCCAAACACACCCCATGCACAACTCCACCGGGGAAGGTGCCAGAAAGGAGTTCTGTTGGTAGTTTTTACACTACCCCAGTAGGCAGCTGAAAGGCACCACAAAACTTGTTCTACCTGCTTTCTGGGCTGAGATGGGGAATCACTGAATTTTGGACTCGGCTGGTGACAAAATGTTCCAAACACACCCCATGCACAACTCCACCGGGGAAGGTGCCAGAAACGAGTTCTGTTGGTAGTTTTTACACCTACCCCGGTAGGCAGCTGAAAGGCACCACAAAACTTGTTCTACCTGCTTTCTGGGCTGAGATGGGGAATCGCTGAATTTTGGACTCGGCTGGTGACAAAATGTTCCAAACACACCCCATGCACAACTCCACCCGGGGAAGGTGCCAGAAACGAGTTCTGTTGGTAGTTTTTACACTACCCCGGTAGGCAGCTGAAAGGCACCACAAAACTTGTTCTACCTGCTTTCTGGGCTGAGATGGGGAATCGCTGAATTTTGGACTCGGCTGGTGACAAAATGTTCCAAACACACCCCATGCACAACTCCACCGGGGAAGGTGCCAGAAACGAGTTCTGTTGGTAGTTTTTACACTACCCCCGGTAGGCAGCTGAAAGGCACCACAAAACTTGTTCTACCTGCTTTCTGGGCTGAGATGGGGAATCGCTGACTTTTCGACTCGGCTGGTGACAAAATGTTCCAAACACACCCCATGCACAACTCCACCGGGGAAGGTGCCAGAAACGAGTTCTGTTGGTAGTTTTTACACTACCCCGGTAGGCAGCTGAAAGGCACCACAAAACTTGTTCTACCTGCTTTCTGGGCTGAGATGGGGAATCGCTGAATTTTGGACTCGGCTGGTGACAAAATGTTCCAAACACACCCCATGCACAACTCCACCGGGGAAGGTGCCAGAAACGAGTTCTGTTGGTAGTTTTTACACTACCCCGGTAGGCAGCTGAAAGGCACCATAAAACCGGTTCTACCTGCTTTCTGGGCTGAGATGGGGAATCGCTGAATTTTAGACTCGGCTGCTGACAAAATGTTCCAAACACACCCCATGCACACCTCCACCGGGGAAGGTGCCAGAAACGAGTTCTCTTGGTAGTTTTTACACTACCCCGGTAGGCAGCTGAAAGGCACCACAAAACTTGTTGTACCTGCTTTCTGGGCTGAGATGGGGAATCGCTGAATTTTGGACTCAGCTGGTGACAAAATGTTCCAAACGCACCCCATGCACACCTCCACCGGGGAAGGTGCCAGAATCGAGTTCCGTTGGTAGTTTTTACACTACCCCGGTAGGCAGCTGAAAGGCACCACAAAACTTGTTCTA
Organism: Falco biarmicus; assembly: GCF_023638135.1. Classification (NCBI taxonomy): domain Eukaryota; kingdom Metazoa; phylum Chordata; class Aves; order Falconiformes; family Falconidae; genus Falco; species Falco biarmicus. The sequence goes on from NW_026611774.1 coordinate 75,319, forward strand.
CCTGCTTTCTGGGCTGAGATGGGGAACGGCTGAATTTTGGACTCGGCTGGTAACAAAATGTTCCAAACACACCCCATGCACAACTCCACCGGGGAAGGTGCCAGAAACGAGTTCTGTTGGTAGTTTTTACACTACCCCAGTAGGCAGCTGAAAGGCACCACAAAACTTGTTCTACCTGCTTTCTGGGCTGAGATGGGGAATCGCTGAATTTTGGACTCGGCTGCTGACAAAATGTTCCAAACACACCCCATGCACACCTCCACCGGGGAAGGTGCCAGAAAGGAGTTCTGTTGGTAGTTTTTACACTACCCCGGTAGGCAGCTGAAAGGCACCACAAAACTTGTTCTACCTGCTTTCTGGGCTGAGATGGGGAATCGCTGAATTTTGGACTCGGCTGGTGACAAAATGTTCCAAACACACCCCATGCACAACTCCACCGGGGAAGGTGCCAGAAACGAGTTCTGTTGGTAGTTTTTACACTACCCCGGTAGGCAGCTGAAAGGCACCACAAAACTTGTTCTACCTGCTTTCTGGGCTGAGATGGGGAATCGCTGAATTTTGGACTCGGCTGCTGACAAAATGTTCCAAACACACCCCATGCACACCTCCACCGGGGAAGGTGCCAGAAACGAGTTCTGTTGGTAGTTTTTACACTACCCCGGTAGGCAGCTGAAAGGCACCACAAAACTTGTTCTACCTGCTTTCTGGGCTGAGATGGGGAATCGCTGAATTTTGGACTCGGCTGGTGACAAAATGTTCCAAACACACCCCATGCACACCTCCACCGGGGAATGTGCCAGAAAGGAGTTCTGTTGGTAGTTTTTACACTACCCCGGTAGGCAGCTGAAAGGCACCATAAAACCGGTTCTACCTGCTTTCTGGGCTGAGATGGGGAACGGCTGAATTTTGGACTCGGCTGGTAACAAAATGTTCCAAACACACCCCATGCACAACTCCACCGGGGAAGGTGCCAGAAACGAGTTCTCTTGGTAGTTTTTACACTACCCCGGTAGGCAGCTGAAAGGCACCACAAAACTTGTTCTACCTGCTTTCTGGGCTGAGATGGGGAATCGCTGAATTTTGGACTCGGCTGCTGACAAAATGTTCCAAACACACCCCATGCACACCTCCACCGGGGAAGGTGCCAGAAACGAGTTCTGTTGGTAGTTTTTACACTACCCCGGTAGGCAGCTGAAAGGCACCACAAAACTTGTTCTACCTGCTTTCTGGGCTGAGATGGGGAACGGCTGAATTTTGGACTCGGCTGGTAACAAAATGTTCCAAACACACCCCATGCACAACTCCACCGGGGAAGGTGCCAGAAACGAGTTCTGTTGGTAGTTTTTACACTACCCCAGTAGGCAGCTGAAAGGCACCACAAAACTTGTTCTACCTGCTTTCTGGGCTGAGATGGGGAATCGCTGAATTTTGGACTCGGCTGGTGACAAAATGTTCCAAACACACCCCATGCACACCTCCACCGGGGAAGGTGCCAGAAAGGAGTTCTGTTGGTAGTTTTTACACTACCCCCGGTAGGCAGCTGAAAGGCACCACAAAACTTGTTCTACCTGCTTTCTGGGCTGAGATGGGGAATCGCTGAATTTTGGACTCGGCTGGTGACAAAATGTTCCAAACACACCCCCATGCACAACTCCACCGGGGAAGGTGCCAGAAACGAGTTCTGTTGGTAGTTTTTACACTACCCCGGTAGGCAGCTGAAAGGCACCACAAAACTTGTTCTACCTGCTTTCTGGGCTGAGATGGGGAATCGCTGAATTTTGGACTCGGCTGCTGACAAAATGTTCCAAACACACCCCATGCACACCTCCACCGGGGAAGGTGCCAGAAACGAGTTCTGTTGGTAGTTTTTACACTACCCCGGTAGGCAGCTGAAAGGCACCACAAAACTTGTTCTACCTGCTTTCTGGGCTGAGATGGGGAATCGCTGAATTTTGGACTCGGCTGGTGACAAAATGTTCCAAACACACCCCATGCACACCTCCACCGGGGAAGGTGCCAGAAACGAGTTCTGTTGGTAGTTTTTACACTACCCCGGTAGGCAGCTGAAAGGCACCATAAAACCGGTTCTACCTGCTTTCTGGGCTGAGATGGGGAACGGCTGAATTTTGGACTCGGCTGGTAACAAAATGTTCCAAACACACCCCATGCACAACTCCACCGGGGAAGGTGCCAGAAACGAGTTCTCTTGGTAGTTTTTACACTACCCCGGTAGGCAGCTGAAAGGCACCACAAAACTTGTTGTACCTGCTTTCTGGGCTGAGATGGGGAATCGCTGAATTTTGGACTCGGCTGCTGACAAAATGTTCCAAACACACCCCATGCACAACTCCACCGGGGAAGGTGCCAGAAACGAGTTCTGTTGGTAGTTTTTACACTACCCCGGTAGGCAGCTGAAAGGCACCACAAAACTTGTTCTACCTGCTTTCTGGGCTGAGATGGGGAATCGCTGAATTTTGGACTCGGCTGGTGACAAAATGTTCCAAACACACCCCATGCACAACTCCACCGGGGAAGGTGCCAGAAACGAGTTCTGTTAGTAGTTTTTACACTACCCCCGTAGGCAAGAGAAAGGCACCACAAAACTTGTTCTACCTGCTTTCTGGGCTGAGATGGGGAATCGCTGAATTTTGGACTCGGCTGGTGACAAAATGTTCCAAACACACCCCATGCACAACTCCACCGGGGAAGGTGCCAGAAACGAGTTCTGTTGGTAGTTTTTACACTACCCCGGTAGGCAAGAGAAAGGCACCATAAAACCGGTTCTACCTGCTTTCTGGGCTGAGATGGGGAACGGCTGAATTTTGGACTCGGCTGGTAACAAAATGTTCCAAACACACCCCATGCACAACTCCACCGGGGAAGGTGCCAGAAACGAGTTCTCTTGGTAGTTTTTACACTACCCCGGTAGGCAGCTGAAAGGCACCACAAAACTTGTTGTACCTGCTTTCTGGGCTGAGATGGGGAATCGCTGAATTTTGGACTCGGCTGCTGACAAAATGTTCCAAACACACCCCATGCACAACTCCACCGGGGAAGGTGCCAGAAACGAGTTCTGTTGGTAGTTTTTACACTACCCCGGTAGGCAGCTGAAAGGCACCACAAAACTTGTTCTACCTGCTTTCTGGGCTGAGATGGGGAATCGCTGAATTTTGGACTCGGCTGGTGACAAAATGTTCCAAACACACCCCATGCACAACTCCACCGGGGAAGGTGCCAGAAACGAGTTCTGTTAGTAGTTTTTACACTACCCCCGTAGGCAAGAGAAAGGCACCACAAAACTTGTTCTACCTGCTTTCTGGGCTGAGATGGGGAATCGCTGAATTTTGGACTCGGCTGGTGACAAAATGTTCCAAACACACCCCATGCACAACTCCACCGGGGAAGGTGCCAGAAACGAGTTCTGTTGGTAGTTTTTACACTACCCCGGTAGGCAAGAGAAAGGCACCACAAAACTTGTTCTACCTGCTTTCTGGGCTGAGATGGGGAATCGCTGAATTTTGGACTCGGCTGCTGACAAAATGTTCCAAACACACCCCATGCACAACTCCACCGGGGAAGGTGCCAGAAACGAGTTCTGTTGGTAGTTTTTACACTACCCCGGTAGGCAGCTGAAAGGCACCATAAAACCGGTTCTACCTGCTTTCTGGGCTGAGATGGGGAATCGCTGAATTTTGGACTCGTCTGGTGACAAAATGTTCCAAACACACCCCATCCACACCTCCACCGGGGAAATTGCCAGAAACGAGTTCTGTTGGTAGTTTTTACACTACCCCGGTAGGCAGCTGAAAGGCACCACAAAACTTGTTCTACCTGCTTTCTGGGCTGAGATGGGGAATCGCTGAATTTTGGAATCGGCTGGTGACAAAATGTTCCAAACACACCCCATGCACAACTCCACCGGGGAAGGTGTCAGAAACGAGTTCTGTTGGTAGTTTTTACACTACCCCGGTAGGCAGCTGAAAGGCACCATAAAACCGGTTCTACCTGCTTTCTGGGCTGAGATGGGGAATCGCTGAATTTTGGACTCGGCTGGTGACAAAATGTTCCAAACACACCCCATGCACACCTCCACCGGGGAAGGTGCCAGAAACGAGTTCTGTTGGTAGTTTTTACACTACCCCGGTAGGCAGCTGAAAGGCACCACAAAACTTGTTCTACCTGCTTTCTGGGCTGAGATGGGGAATCGCTGAATTTTGGACTCGGCTGGTGACAAAATGTTCCAAACACACCCCATGCACAACTCCACCGGGGAAGGTGCCAGAAACGAGTTCTGTTGGTAGTTTTTACACTACCCCGGTAGGCAGCTGAAAGGCACCACAAAACTTGTTCTACCTGCTTTCTGGGCTGAGATGGGGAATCGCTGAATTTTGGACTCGGCTGGTGACAAAATGTTCCAAACACACCCCATGCACAACTCCACCGGGGAAGGTGCCAGAAACGAGTTCTGTTGGTAGTTTTTACACTACCCCGGTAGGCAAGAGAAAGGCACCATAAAACCGGTTCTACCTGCTTTCTGGGCTGAGATGGGGAATCGCTGAATTTTCGACTCGGCTGGTGACAAAATGTTCCAAACACACCCCATGCACAACTCCACCGGGGAAGGTGCCAGAAACGAGTTCTGTTGGTAGTTTTTACACTACCCCGGTAGGCAGCTGAAAGGCACCACAAAACTTGTTCTACCTGCTTTCTGGGCTGAGATGGGGAATCGCTGAATTTTGGACTCGGCTGGTGACAAAATGTTCGAAACACACCCCATGCACAACTCCACCGGGGAAGGTGCCAGAAACGAGTTCTGTTGGTAGTTTTTACACTACCCCGGTAGGCAGCTGAAAGGCACCACAAAACTTGTTCTACCTGCTTTCTGGGCTGAGATGGGGAATCGCTGAATTTTCGACTCGGCTGGTGACAAAATGTTCCAAACACACCCCATGCACAACTCCACCGGGGAAGGTGCCAGAAAGGAGTTCTGTTGGTAGTTTTTACACTACCCCAGTAGGCAGCTGAAAGGCACCACAAAACTTGTTCTACCTGCTTTCTGGGCTGAGATGGGGAATCACTGAATTTTGGACTCGGCTGGTGACAAAATGTTCCAAACACACCCCATGCACAACTCCACCGGGGAAGGTGCCAGAAACGAGTTCTGTTGGTAGTTTTTACACTACCCCGGTAGGCAGCTGAAAGGCACCACAAAACTTGTTGTACCTGCTTTCTGGGCTGAGATGGGGAACGGCTGAATTTTGGACTCGGCTGGTAACAAAATGTTACAAACACACCCCATGCACAACTCCACCGGGGAAGGTGCCAGAAACGAGTTCTGTTGGTAGTTTTTACACTACCCCGGTAGGCAGCTGAAAGGCACCACAAAACTTGTTCTACCTGCTTTCTGGGCTGAGATGGGGAATCGCTGAATTTTCGACTCGGCTGGTGACAAAATGTTCCAAACACACCCCATGCACAACTCCACCGGGGAAGGTGCCAGAAACGAGTTCTGTTGGTAGTTTTTACACTACCCCGGTAGGCAGCTGAAAGGCACCACAAAACTTGTTCTACCTGCTTTCTGGGCTGAGATGGGGAATCGCTGACTTTTCGACTCGGCTGGTGACAAAATGTTCCAAACACACCCCATGCACAACTCCACCGGGGAAGGTGCCAGAAACGAGTTCTGTTGGTAGTTTTTACACTACCCCGGTAGGCAGCTGAAAGGCACCACAAAACTTGTTCTACCTGCTTTCTGGGCTGAGATGGGGAATCGCTGAATTTTGGACTCGGCTGGTGACAAAATGTTCCAAACACACCCCATGCACAACTCCACCGGGGAAGGTGCCAGAAACGAGTTCTGTTGGTAGTTTTTACACTACCCCGGTAGGCAGCTGAAAGGCACCATAAAACCGGTTCTACCTGCTTTCTGGGCTGAGATGGGGAATCGCTGAATTTTGGACTCGGCTGGTGACAAAATGTTCCAAACACACCCCATGCACACCTCCACCGGGGAAGGTGCCAGAAACGAGTTCTGTTGGTAGTTTTTACACTACCCCGGTAGGCAGCTGAAAGGCACCACAAAACTTGTTCTACCTGCTTTCTGGGCTGAGATGGGGAACGGCTGAATTTTGGACTCGGCTGGTAACAAAATGTTCCAAACACACCCCATGCACAACTCCACCGGGGAAGGTGCCAGAAACGAGTTCTGTTGGTAGTTTTTACACTACCCCGGTAGGCAGCTGAAAGGCACCACAAAACTTGTTCTACCTGCTTTCTGGGCTGAGATGGGGAATCGCTGAATTTTGGACTCGGCTGCTGACAAAATGTTCCAAACACACCCCATGCACACCTCCACCGGGGAAGGTGCCAGAAAGGAGTTCTGTTGGTAGTTTTTACACTACCCCGGTAGGCAGCTGAAAGGCACCATAAAACCGGTTCTACCTGCTTTCTGGGCTGAGATGGGGAATCGCTGAATTTTGGACTCGGCTGCTGACAAAATGTTCCAAACACACCCCATGCACACCTCCACCGGGGAAGGTGCCAGAAACGAGTTCTGTTGGTAGTTTTTTACACTACCCCGGTAGGCAAGAGAAAGGCACCACAAAACTTGTTCTACCTGCTTTCTGGGCTGAGATGGGGAATCGCTGAATTTTGGACTCGGCTGGTGACAAAATGTTCCAAACACACCCCATGCACACCTCCACCGGGGAAGGTGCCAGAAACGAGTTCTGTTGGTAGTTTTTACACTACCCCGGTAGGCAAGAGAAAGGCACCACAAAACTTGTTCTACCTGCTTTCTGGGCTGAGATGGGGAATCGCTGAATTTTGGACTCGGCTGGTGACAAAATGTTCCAAACACACCCCATGCACAACTCCACCGGGGAAGGTGCCAGAAACGAGTTCTGTTGGTAGTTTTTACACTACCCCGGTAGGCAGCTGAAAGGCACCACAAAACTTGTTCTACCTGCTTTCTGGGCTGAGATGGGGAATCGCTGAATTTTGGACTCGGCTGGTGACAAAATGTTCCAAACACACCCCATGCACACCTCCACCGGGGAAGGTGCCAGAAACGAGTTCTGTTGGTAGTTTTTACACTACCCCGGTAGGCAGCTGAAAGGCACCACAAAACTTGTTCTACCTGCTTTCTGGGCTGAGATGGGGAATAGCTGAATTTTGGACTCGGCTGGTGACAAAATGTTCCAAACACACCCCATGCACAACTCCACCGGGGAAGGTGCCAGAAACGAGTTCTGTTGGTAGTTTTTACACTACCCCGGTAGGCAGCTGAAAGGCACCACAAAACTTGTTCTACCTGCTTTCTGGGCTGAGATGGGGAATCGCTGAATTTTGGACTCGGCTGGTGACAAAATGTTCCAAACACACCCCATGCACAACTCCACCGGGGAAGGTGCCAGAAACGAGTTCTGTTGGTAGTTTTTACACTACCCCGGTAGGCAAGAGAAAGGCACCATAAAACCGGTTCTACCTGCTTTCTGGGCTGAGATGGGGAATCGCTGAATTTTGGACTCGGCTGGTGACAAAATGTTCCAAACACACCCCATGCACAACTCCACCGGGGAAGGTGCCAGAAACGAGTTCTGTTGGTAGTTTTTACACTACCCCGGTAGGCAAGAGAAAGGCACCACAAAACTTGTTCTACCTGCTTTCTGGGCTGAGATGGGGAATCGCTGAATTTTGGACTCGGCTGGTGACAAAATGTTCCAAACACACCCCATGCACACCTCCACCGGGGAAGGTGCCAGAAACGAGTTCTGTTGGTAGTTTTTACACTACCCCCGGTAGGCAAGAGAAAGGCACCACAAAACTTGTTCTACCTGCTTTCTGGGCTGAGATGGGGAATCGCTGAATTTTGGACTCGGCTGGTGACAAAATGTTCCAAACACACCCCATGCACAACTCCACCGGGGAAGGTGCCAGAAACGAGTTCTGTTGGTAGTTTTTACACTACCCCGGTAGGCAGCTGAAAGGCACCACAAAACTTGTTCTACCTGCTTTCTGGGCTGAGATGGGGAATCGCTGAATTTTGGACTCGGCTGGTGACAAAATGTTCCAAACACACCCCATGCACACCTCCACCGGGGAAGGTGCCAGAAACGAGTTCTGTTGGTAGTTTTTACACTACCCCGGTAGGCAGCTGAAAGGCACCACAAAACTTGTTCTACCTGCTTTCTGGGCTGAGATGGGGAATAGCTGAATTTTGGACTCGGCTGGTGACAAAATGTTCCAAACACACCCCATGCACAACTCCACCGGGGAAGGTGCCAGAAACGAGTTCTGTTGGTAGTTTTTACACTACCCCGGTAGGCAGCTGAAAGGCACCACAAAACTTGTTCTACCTGCTTTCTGGGCTGAGATGGGGAATCGCTGAATTTTGGACTCGGCTGGTGACAAAATGTTCCAAACACACCCCATGCACAACTCCACCGGGGAAGGTGCCAGAAACGAGTTCTGTTGGTAGTTTTTACACTACCCCGGTAGGCAGCTGAAAGGCACCATAAAACCGGTTCTACCTGCTTTCTGGGCTGAGATGGGGAATCGCTGAATTTTGGACTCGGCTGGTGACAAAATGTTCCAAACACACCCCATGCACAACTCCACCGGGGAAGGTGCCAGAAACGAGTTCTGTTGGTAGTTTTTACACTACCCCGGTAGGCAGCTGAAAGGCACCACAAAACTTGTTCTACCTGCTTTCTGGGCTGAGATGGGGAATCGCTGAATTTTGGACTCGGCTGGTGACAAAATGTTCCAAACACACCCCATGCACAACTCCACCGGGGAAGGTGCCAGAAACGAGTTCTGTTGGTAGTTTTTACACTACCCCGGTAGGCAGCTGAAAGGCACCACAAAACTTGTTCTACCTGCTTTCTGGGCTGAGATGGGGAATCGCTGAATTTTCGACTCGGCTGGTGACAAAATGTTCCAAACACACCCCATGCACAACTCCACCGGGGAAGGTGCCAGAAAGGAGTTCTGTTGGTAGTTTTTACACTACCCCGGTAGGCAGCTGAAAGGCACCACAAAACTTGTTCTACCTGCTTTCTGGGCTGAGATGGGGAATCACTGAATTTTGGACTCGGCTGGTGACAAAATGTTCCAAACACACCCCATGCACAACTCCACCGGGGAAGGTGCCAGAAACGAGTTCTGTTGGTAGTTTTTACACTACCCCGGTAGGCAGCTGAAAGGCACCACAAAACTTGTTGTACCTGCTTTCTGGGCTGAGATGGGGAACGGCTGAATTTTGGACTCGGCTGGTAACAAAATGTTACAAACACACCCCATGCACAACTCCACCGGGGAAGGTGCCAGAAACGAGTTCTGTTGGTAGTTTTTACACTACCCCGGTAGGCAGCTGAAAGGCACCACAAAACTTGTTCTACCTGCTTTCTGGGCTGAGATGGGGAATCGCTGAATTTTGGACTCGGCTGGTGACAAAATGTTCCAAACACACCCCATGCACAACTCCACCGGGGAAGGTGCCAGAAACGAGTTCTGTTGGTAGTTTTTACACTACCCCGGTAGGCAGCTGAAAGGCACCATAAAACCGGTTCTACCTGCTTTCTGGGCTGAGATGGGGAATCGCTGAATTTTGGACTCGGCTGCTGACAAAATGTTCCAAACACACCCCATGCACACCTCCACCGGGGAAGGTGCCAGAAACGAGTTCTCTTGGTAGTTTTTACACTACCCCCGGTAGGCAGCTGAAAGGCACCACAAAACTTGTTCTACCTGCTTTCTGGGCTGAGATGGGGAATCGCTGAATTTTGGACTCGGCTGGTGACAAAATGTTCCAAACGCACCCCATGCACAACTCCACCGGGGAAGGTGCCAGAAACGAGTTCTGTTGGTAGTTTTTACACTACCCCGGTAGGCAAGAGAAAGGCACCATAAAACCGGTTCTACCTGCTTTCTGGGCTGAGATGGGGAATCGCTGAATTTTCGACTCGGCTGGTGACAAAATGTTCCAAACACACCCCATGCACAACTCCACCGGGGAAGGTGCCAGAAACGAGTTCTGTTGGTAGTTTTTACACTACCCCGGTAGGCAGCTGAAAGGCACCACAAAACTTGTTCTACCTGCTTTCTGGGCTGAGATGGGGAATCGCTGAATTTTGGACTCGGCTGGTGACAAAATGTTCGAAACACACCCCATGCACAACTCCACCGGGGAAGGTGCCAGAAACGAGTTCTGTTGGTAGTTTTTACACTACCCCGGTAGGCAGCTGAAAGGCACCACAAAACTTGTTCTACCTGCTTTCTGGGCTGAGATGGGGAATCGCTGAATTTTGGACTCGGCTGGTGACAAAATGTTCCAAACACACCCCATGCACAACTCCACCGGGGAAGGTGCCAGAAAGGAGTTCTGTTGGTAGTTTTTACACTACCCCAGTAGGCAGCTGAAAGGCACCACAAAACTTGTTCTACCTGCTTTCTGGGCTGAGATGGGGAATCACTGAATTTTGGACTCGGCTGGTGACAAAATGTTCCAAACACACCCCATGCACAACTCCACCGGGGAAGGTGCCAGAAACGAGTTCTGTTGGTAGTTTTTACACTACCCCGGTAGGCAGCTGAAAGGCACCACAAAACTTGTTGTACCTGCTTTCTGGGCTGAGATGGGGAACGGCTGAATTTTGGACTCGGCTGGTAACAAAATGTTACAAACACACCCCATGCACAACTCCACCGGGGAAGGTGCCAGAAACGAGTTCTGTTGGTAGTTTTTACACTACCCCGGTAGGCAGCTGAAAGGCACCACAAAACTTGTTCTACCTGCTTTCTGGGCTGAGATGGGGAATCGCTGAATTTTCGACTCGGCTGGTGACAAAATGTTCCAAACACACCCCATGCACAACTCCACCGGGGAAGGTGCCAGAAACGAGTTCTGTTGGTAGTTTTTACACTACCCCGGTAGGCAGCTGAAAGGCACCACAAAACTTGTTCTACCTGCTTTCTGGGCTGAGATGGGGAATCGCTGACTTTTCGACTCGGCTGGTGACAAAATGTTCCAAACACACCCCATGCACAACTCCACCGGGGAAGGTGCCAGAAACGAGTTCTGTTGGTAGTTTTTACACTACCCCGGTAGGCAGCTGAAAGGCACCACAAAACTTGTTCTACCTGCTTTCTGGGCTGAGATGGGGAATCGCTGAATTTTGGACTCGGCTGGTGACAAAATGTTCCAAACACACCCCATGCACAACTCCACCGGGGAAGGTGCCAGAAACGAGTTCTGTTGGTAGTTTTTACACTACCCCGGTAGGCAGCTGAAAGGCACCATAAAACCGGTTCTACCTGCTTTCTGGGCTGAGATGGGGAATCGCTGAATTTTGGACTCGGCTGCTGACAAAATGTTCCAAACACACCCCATGCACACCTCCACCGGGGAAGGTGCCAGAAACGAGTTCTGTTGGTAGTTTTTACACTACCCCGGTAGGCAGCTGAAAGGCACCACAAAACTTGTTCTACCTGCTTTCTGGGCTGAGATGGGGAATCGCTGAATTTTGGACTCGGCTGCTGACAAAATGTTCCAAACACACCCCATGCACACCTCCACCGGGGAAGGTGCCAGAAAGGAGTTCTGTTGGTAGTTTTTACACTACCCCGGTAGGCAGCTGAAAGGCACCATAAAACCGGTTCTACCTGCTTTCTGGGCTGAGATGGGGAATCGCTGAATTTTGGACTCGGCTGCTGACAAAATGTTCCAAACACACCCCATGCACACCTCCACCGGGGAAGGTGCCAGAAACGAGTTCTGTTGGTAGTTTTTACACTACCCCGGTAGGCAAGAGAAAGGCACCACAAAACTTGTTCTACCTGCTTTCTGGGCTGAGATGGGGAATCGCTGAATTTTGGACTCGGCTGGTGACAAAATGTTCCAAACACACCCCATGCACACCTCCACCGGGGAAGGTGCCAGAAACGAGTTCTGTTGGTAGTTTTTACACTACCCCGGTAGGCAAGAGAAAGGCACCACAAAACTTGTTCTACCTGCTTTCTGGGCTGAGATGGGGAATCGCTGAATTTTGGACTCGGCTGGTGACAAAATGTTCCAAACACACCCCATGCACAACTCCACCGGGGAAGGTGCCAGAAACGAGTTCTGTTGGTAGTTTTTACACTACCCCGGTAGGCAGCTGAAAGGCACCACAAAACTTGTTCTACCTGCTTTCTGGGCTGAGATGGGGAATCGCTGAATTTTGGACTCGGCTGGTGACAAAATGTTCCAAACACACCCCATGCACACCTCCACCGGGGAAGGTGCCAGAAACGAGTTCTGTTGGTAGTTTTTACACTACCCCGGTAGGCAGCTGAAAGGCACCACAAAACTTGTTCTACCTGCTTTCTGGGCTGAGATGGGGAATAGCTGAATTTTGGACTCGGCTGGTGACAAAATGTTCCAAACACACCCCATGCACAACTCCACCGGGGAAGGTGCCAGAAACGAGTTCTGTTGGTAGTTTTTACACTACCCCGGTAGGCAGCTGAAAGGCACCACAAAACTTGTTCTACCTGCTTTCTGGGCTGAGATGGGGAATCGCTGAATTTTGGACTCGGCTGGTGACAAAATGTTCCAAACACACCCCATGCACAACTCCACCGGGGAAGGTGCCAGAAACGAGTTCTGTTGGTAGTTTTTACACTACCCCGGTAGGCAAGAGAAAGGCACCATAAAACCGGTTCTACCTGCTTTCTGGGCTGAGATGGGGAATCGCTGAATTTTGGACTCGGCTGGTGACAAAATGTTCCAAACACACCCCATGCACAACTCCACCGGGGAAGGTGCCAGAAACGAGTTCTGTTGGTAGTTTTTACACTACCCCGGTAGGCAAGAGAAAGGCACCACAAAACTTGTTCTACCTGCTTTCTGGGCTGAGATGGGGAATCGCTGAATTTTGGACTCGGCTGGTGACAAAATGTTCCAAACACACCCCATGCACACCTCCACCGGGGAAGGTGCCAGAAAGGAGTTCTGTTGGTAGTTTTTACACTACCCCGGTAGGCAAGAGAAAGGCACCACAAAACTTGTTCTACCTGCTTTCTGGGCTGAGATGGGGAATCGCTGAATTTTGGACTCGGCTGGTGACAAAATGTTCCAAACACACCCCATGCACAACTCCACCGGGGAAGGTGCCAGAAACGAGTTCTGTTGGTAGTTTTTACACTACCCCGGTAGGCAGCTGAAAGGCACCATAAAACCGGTTCTACCTGCTTTCTGGGCTGAGATGGGGAATCGCTGAATTTTGGACTCGGCTGCTGACAAAATGTTCCAAACACACCCCATGCACACCTCCACCGGGGAAGGTGCCAGAAACGAGTTCTCTTGGTAGTTTTTACACTACCCCGGTAGGCAGCTGAAAGGCACCACAAAACTTGTTCTACCTGCTTTCTGGGCTGAGATGGGGAATCGCTGAATTTTGGACTCGGCTGGTGACAAAATGTTCCAAACGCACCCCATGCACACCTCCACCGGGGAAGGTGCCAGAAACGAGTTCTGTTGGTAGTTTTTACACTACCCCGGTAGGCAGCTGAAAGGCACCACAAAACTTGTTCTACCTGCTTTCTGGGCTGAGATGGGGAACGGCTGAATTTTGGACTCGGCTGGTAACAAAATGTTCCAAACACACCCCATGCACAACTCCACCGGGGAAGGTGCCAGAAACGAGTTCTGTTGGTAGTTTTTACACTACCCCGGTAGGCAGCTGAAAGGCACCACAAAACTTGTTCTACCTGCTTTCTGGGCTGAGATGGGGAATCGCTGAATTTTGGACTCGGCTGCTGACAAAATGTTCCAAACACACCCCATGCACACCTCCACCGGGGAAGGTGCCAGAAAGGAGTTCTGTTGGTAGTTTTTACACTACCCCGGTAGGCAGCTGAAAGGCACCATAAAACCGGTTCTACCTGCTTTCTGGGCTGAGATGGGGAATCGCTGAATTTTGGACTCGGCTGCTGACAAAATGTTCCAAACACACCCCATGCACAACTCCACCGGGGAAGGTGCCAGAAACGAGTTCTATTGGTAGTTTTTACACTACCCCGGTAGGCAGCTGAAAGGCACCACAAAACTTGTTGTACCTGCTTTCTGGGCTGAGATGGGGAAGCGCTGAATTTTGGACTCAGCTGCTGACAAAACGTTCCAAACACACCCCATGCACAACTCCACCGGGGAAGGTGCCAGAAACGAGTTCTGTTGGTAGTTTTTACACTACCCCGGTAGGCAGCTGAAAGGCACCACAAAACTTGTTCTACCTGCTTTCTGGGCTGAGATGGGGAATCGCTGAATTTTGGACTCGGCTGGTGACAAAATGTTCCAAACACACCCCATGCACAGCTAAACCGGCAAAGGAGCCAGAAACGAGTTCTGTTGGTAGTTTTTACACTACCCCGGTAGGCAGCTGAAAGGCACCATAAAACCGGTTCTACCTGCTTTCTGGGCTGAGATGGGGAATCGCTGAATTTTGGACTCGGCTGCTGACAAAATGTTCCAAACACACCCCATGCACACCTCCACCGGGGAAGGTGCCAGAAACGAGTTCTCTTGGTAGTTTTTACACTACCCCGGTAGGCAGCTGAAAGGCACCACAAAACTTGTTCTACCTGCTTTCTGGGCTGAGATGGGGAATCGCTGAATTTTGGACTCGGCTGGTGACAAAATGTTCCAAACGCACCCCATGCACACCTCCACCGGGGAAGGTGCCAGAAACGAGTTCTGTTGGTAGTTTTTACACTACCCCGGTAGGCAGCTGAAAGGCACCACAAAACTTGTTCTACCTGCTTTCTGGGCTGAGATGGGGAACGGCTGAATTTTGGACTCGGCTGGTAACAAAATGTTCCAAACACACCCCATGCACAACTCCACCGGGGAAGGTGCCAGAAACGAGTTCTGTTGGTAGTTTTTACACTACCCCGGTAGGCAGCTGAAAGGCACCACAAAACTTGTTCTACCTGCTTTCTGGGCTGAGATGGGGAATCGCTGAATTTTGGACTCGGCTGCTGACAAAATGTTCCAAACACACCCCATGCACACCTCCACCGGGGAAGGTGCCAGAAAGGAGTTCTGTTGGTAGTTTTTACACTACCCCGGTAGGCAGCTGAAAGGCACCATAAAACCGGTTCTACCTGCTTTCTGGGCTGAGATGGGGAATCGCTGAATTTTGGACTCGGCTGCTGACAAAATGTTCCAAACACACCCCATGCACACCTCCACCGGGGAAGGTGCCAGAAACGAGTTCTGTTGGTAGTTTTTACACTACCCCGGTAGGCAGCTGAAAGGCACCACAAAACTTGTTCTACCTGCTTTCTGGGCTGAGATGGGGAATCGCTGAATTTTGGACTCGGCTGGTGACAAAATGTTCCAAACACACCCCATGCACACCTCCACCGGGGAAGGTGCCAGAAACGAGTTCTGTTGGTAGTTTTTACACTACCCCGGTAGGCAAGAGAAAGGCACCACAAAACTTGTTCTACCTGCTTTCTGGGCTGAGATGGGGAATCGCTGAATTTTGGACTCGGCTGGTGACAAAATGTTCCAAACACACCCCATGCACAACTCCACCGGGGAAGGTGCCAGAAACGAGTTCTGTTGGTAGTTTTTACACTACCCCGGTAGGCAGCTGAAAGGCACCACAAAACTTGTTCTACCTGCTTTCTGGGCTGAGATGGGGAATCGCTGAATTTTGGACTCGGCTGGTGACAAAATGTTCCAAACACACCCCATGCACACCTCCACCGGGGAAGGTGCCAGAAACGAGTTCTGTTGGTAGTTTTTACACTACCCCGGTAGGCAGCTGAAAGGCACCACAAAACTTGTTCTACCTGCTTTCTGGGCTGAGATGGGGAATCGCTGAATTTTGGACTCGGCTGGTGACAAAATGTTCCAAACACACCCCATGCACAACTCCACCGGGGAAGGTGCCAGAAACGATTTCTGTTGGTAGTTTTTACACTACCCCGGTAGGCAGCTGAAAGGCACCACAAAACTTGTTCTACCTGCTTTCTGGGCTGAGATGGGGAATCGCTGAATTTTGGACTCGGCTGCTGACAAAATGTTCCAAACACACCCCATGCACACCTCCACCGGGGAAGGTGCCAGAAACGAGTTCTGTTGGTAGTTTTTACACTACCCCGGTAGGCAAGAGAAAGGCACCACAAAAGTTTTTCTACCTGCTTTCTGGGCTGAGATGGGGAATCGCTGAATTTTGGACTCGGCTGGTGACAAAATGTTCCAAACACACCCCATGCACAACTCCACCGGGGAAGGTGCCAGAAACGAGTTCTGTTGGTAGTTTTTACACTACCCCGGTAGGCAGCTGAAAGGCACCACAAAACTTGTTCTACCTGCTTTCTGGGCTGAGATGGGGAATCGCTGAATTTTGGACTCGGCTGGTGACAAAATGTTCCAAACACACCCCATGCACAACTCCACCGGGGAAGGTGCCAGAAACGAGTTCTGTTGGTAGTTTTTACACTACCCCGGTAGGCAGCTGAAAGGCACCACAAAACTTGTTCTACCTGCTTTCTGGGCTGAGATGGGGAACGGCTGAATTTTGGACTCGGCTGGTAACAAAATGTTCCAAACACACCCCATGCACACCTCCACCGGGGAAGGTGCCAGAAACGATTTCTGTTGGTAGTTTTTACACTACCCCGGTAGGCAGCTGAAAGGCACCACAAAACTTGTTCTACCTGCTTTCTGGGCTGAGATGGGGAATCGCTGAATTTTGGACTCGGCTGGTGACAAAATGTTCCAAACACACCCCATGCACAACTCCACCGGGGAAGGTGCCAGAAACGAGTTCTGTTGGTAGTTTTTACACTACCCCGGTAGGCAGCTGAAAGGCACCACAAAACTTGTTCTACCTGCTTTCTGGGCTGAGATGGGGAATCGCTGAATTTTGGACTCGGCTGCTGACAAAATGTTCCAAACACACCCAATGCACACCTCCACCGGGGAAGGTGCCAGAAACGAGTTCTGTTGGTAGTTTTTACACTACCCCGGTAGGCAGCTGAAAGGCACCACAAAACTTGTTCTACCTGCTTTCTGGGCTGAGATGGGGAACGGCTGAATTTTGGACTCGGCTGGTAACAAAATGTTCCAAACACACCCCATGCACAACTCCACCGGGGAAGGTGCCAGAAACGAGTTCCGTTGGTAGTTTTTACACTACCCCGGTAGGCAGCTGAAAGGCACCACAAAACTTGTTCTACCTGCTTTCTGGGCTGAGATGGGGAATCGCTGAATTTTGGACTCGGCTGGTGACAAAATGTTCCAAACACACCCCATGCACAACTCCACCGGGGAAGGTGCCAGAAACGAGTTCTGTTGGTAGTTTTTACACTACCCCGGTAGGCAGCTGAAAGGCACCATAAAACCGGTTCTACCTGCTTTCTGGGCTGAGATGGGGAATCGCTGAATTTTGGACTCGGCTGGTGACAAAATGTTCCAAACACACCCCATGCACACCTCCACCGGGGAAGGTGCCAGAAACGATTTCTGTTGGTAGTTTTTACACTACCCCGGTAGGCAGCTGAAAGGCACCACAAAACTTGTTCTACCTGCTTTCTGGGCTGAGATGGGGAATCGCTGAATTTTGGACTCGGCTGGTGACAAAATGTTCCAAACACACCCCATGCACAACTCCACCGGGGAAGGTGCCAGAAAGGAGTTCTGTTGGTAGTTTTTACACTACCCCGGTAGGCAGCTGAAAGGCACCATAAAACCGGTTCTACCTGCTTTCTGGGCTGAGATGGGGAATCGCTGAATTTTGGACTCGGCTGCTGACAAAATGTTCCAAACACACCCCATGCACACCTCCACCGGGGAAGGTGCCAGAAACGAGTTCTCTTGGTAGTTTTTACACTACCCCGGTAGGCAGCTGAAAGGCACCACAAAACTTGTTCTACCTGCTTTCTGGGCTGAGATAGGGAATCGCTGAATTTTGGAGTCGGCTGGTGACAAAATGTTCCAAACACACCCCATGCACAACTCCACCGGGGAAGGTGCCAGAAAGGAGTTCCGTTGGTAGTTTTTACACTACCCCGGTAGGCAGCTGAAAGGCACCACAAAACTTGTTCTACCTGCTTTCTGGGCTGAGATGGGGAATCGCTGAATTTTGGACTCGGCTGGTGACAAAATGTTCCAAACACACCCCATGCACAACTCCACCGGGGAAGGTGAAGGTGCCAGAAACGAGTTCTGTTGGTAGTTTTTACACTACCCCGGTAGGCAGCTGAAAGGCACCACAAAACTTGTTCTACCTGCTTTCTGGGCTGAGATGGGGAATCGCTGAATTTTGGACTCGGCTGGTGACAAAATGTTCCAAACACACCCCATGCACAACTCCACCGGGGAAGGTGCCAGAAACGAGTTCTGTTGGTAGTTTTTACACTACCCCGGTAGGCAGCTGAAAGGCACCACAAAACTTGTTCTACCTGCTTTCTGGGCTGAGATGGGAATCGCTGAATTTTGGACTCGGCTGGTGACAAAATGTTCCAAACACACCCCATGCACACCTCCACCGGGGAAGGTGCCAGAAACGAGTTCTGTTGGTAGTTTTTACACTACCCCCGGTAGGCAGCTGAAAGGCACCACAAAACTTGTTCTACCTGCTTTCTGGGCTGAGATGGGGAACAGCTGAGTTTTGGACTCGGCTGGTGACAAAATGTTCCAAACACACCCCATGCACACCTCCACCGGGGAAGGTGCCAGAAAGGAGTTCTGTTGGTAGTTTTTACACTACCCCGGTAGGCAGCTGAAAGGCACCACAAAAACTTGTTCTACCTGCTTTCTGGGCTGAGATGGGGAATCGCTGAATTTTGGACTCGGCTGGTGACAAAATGTTCCAAACACACCCCATGCACACCTCCACCGGGGAAGGTGCCAGAAAGGAGTTCTGTTGGTAGTTTTTACACTACCCCGGTAGGCAGCTGAAAGGCACCACAAAACTTGTTCTACCTGCTTTCTGGGCTGAGATGGGGAATCGCTGAATTTTGGACTCGGCTGGTGACAAAATGTTCCAAACACACCCCATGCACAACTCCACCGGGGAAGGTGCCAGAAACGAGTTCTGTTGGTAGTTTTTACACTACCCCCGGTAGGCAGCTGAAAGGCACCACAAAACTTGTTCTACCTGCTTTCTGGGCTGAGATGGGGAATCGCTGAATTTTCGACTCGGCTGGTGACAAAATGTTCCAAACACACCCCATGCACAACTCCACCGGGGAAGGTGCCAGAAAGGAGTTCTGTTGGTAGTTTTTACACTACCCCGGTAGGCAGCTGAAAGGCACCACAAAACTTGTTCTACCTGCTTTCTGGGCTGAGATGGGGAATCGCTGAATTTTGGACTCGGCTGCTGACAAAATGTTCCAAACACACCCCATGCACACCTCCACCGGGGAAGGTGCCAGAAACGAGTTCTGTTGGTAGTTTTTACACTACCCCCGGTAGGCAGCTGAAAGGCACCACAAAACTTGTTCTACCTGCTTTCTGGGCTGAGATGGGGAATCGCTGAATTTTGGACTCGGCTGGTGACAAAATGTTCCAAACACACCCCATGCACACCTCCACCGGGGAAGGTGCCAGAAACGAGTTCTGTTGGTAGTTTTTACACTACCCCGGTAGGCAGCTGAAAGGCACCACAAAACTTGTTCTACCTGCTTTCTGGGCTGAGATGGGGAATCGCTGAATTTTGGACTCGGCTGGTGACAAAATGTTCCAAACACACCCCATGCACACCCTCCACCGGGGAAGGTGCCAGAAACGAGTTCTGTTGGTAGTTTTTACACTACCCCGGTAGGCAGCTGAAAGGCACCACAAAACTTGTTCTACCTGCTTTCTGGGCTGAGATGGGGAATCGCTGAATTTTGGAGTCGGCTGGTGACAAAATGTTCCAAACACACCCCATGCACAACTCCACCGGGGAAGGTGCCAGAAACGAGTTCTGTTGGTAGTTTTTACACTACCCCGGTAGGCAGCTGAAAGGCACCACAAAACTTGTTCTACCTGCTTTCTGGGCTGAGATGGGGAACAGCTGAGTTTTGGACTCGGCTGGTGACAAAATGTTCCAAACACACCCCATGCACACCTCCACCGGGGAAGGTGCCAGAAAGGAGTTCTGTTGGTAGTTTTTACACTACCCCCGGTAGGCAGCTGAAAGGCACCACAAAACTTGTTCTACCTGCTTTCTGGGCTGAGATGGGGAATCGCTGAATTTTGGACTCGGCTGGTGACAAAATGTTCCAAACACACCCCATGCACAACTCCACCGGGGAAGGTGCCAGAAAGGAGTTCTGTTGGTAGTTTTTACACTACCCCCGGTAGGCAGCTGAAAGGCACCACAAAACTTGTTCTACCTGCTTTCTGGGCTGAGATGGGGAATCGCTGAATTTTCGACTCGGCTGGTGACAAAATGTTCCAAACACACCCCATGCACAACTCCACCGGGGAAGGTGCCAGAAACGAGTTCTGTTGGTAGTTTTTACACTACCCCGGTAGGCAGCTGAAAGGCACCACAAAACTTGTTGTACCTGCTTTCTGGGCTGAGATGGGGAATCGCTGAATTTTGGACTCGGCTGGTGACAAAATGTTCCAAACACACCCCATGCACACCTCCACCGGGGAAGGTGCCAGAAAGGAGTTCTGTTGGTAGTTTTTACACTACCCCCGGTAGGCAAGAGAAAGGCACCACAAAACTTGTTCTACCTGCTTTCTGGGCTGAGATGGGGAATCGCTGAATTTTGGACTCGGCTGGTGACAAAATGTTCCAAACACACCCCATGCACAGCTAAACCGGCAAAGGAGCCAGAAACGAGTTCTGTTGGTAGTTTTTACACTACCCCCGGTAGGCAGCTGAAAGGCACCATAAAACCGGTTCTACCTGCTTTCTGGGCTGAGATGGGGAATCGCTGAATTTTGGACTCGGCTGGTGACAAAATGTTCCAAACACACCCCATGCACACCTCCACCGGGGAAGGTGCCAGAAACGATTTCTGTTGGTAGTTTTTACACTACCCCCGGTAGGCAGCTGAAAGGCACCACAAAACTTGTTCTACCTGCTTTCTGGGCTGAGATGGGGAATCGCTGAATTTTGGACTCGGCTGGTGACAAAATGTTCCAAACACACCCCATGCACACCTCCACCGGGGAAGGTGCCAGAAAGGAGTTCTGTTGGTAGTTTTTACACTACCCCGGTAGGCAGCTGAAAGGCACCATAAAACCGGTTCTACCTGCTTTCTGGGCTGAGATGGGGAATCGCTGAATTTTGGACTCGGCTGGTGACAAAATGTTCCAAACACACCCCATGCACACCTCCACCGGGGAAGGTGCCAGAAACGAGTTCTGTTGGTAGTTTTTACACTACCCCGGTAGGCAGCTGAAAGGCACCACAAAACTTGTTCTACCTGCTTTCTGGGCTGAGATGGGGAATCGCTGAATTTTGGACTCGGCTGGTGACAAAATGTTCCAAACACACCCCATGCACAACTCCACCGGGGAAGGTGCCAGAAACGAGTTCTGTTGGTAGTTTTTACACTACCCCCGGTAGGCAGCTGAAAGGCACCATAAAACCGGTTCTACCTGCTTTCTGGGCTGAGATGGGGAATCGCTGAATTTTGGACTCGGCTGGTGACAAAATGTTCCAAACACACCCCATGCACACCTCCACCGGGGAAGGTGCCAGAAACGATTTCTGTTGGTAGTTTTTACACTACCCCCGGTAGGCAGCTGAAAGGCACCACAAAACTTGTTCTACCTGCTTTCTGGGCTGAGATGGGGAATCGCTGAATTTTGGACTCGGCTGGTGACAAAATGTTCCAAACACACCCCATGCACACCTCCACCGGGGAAGGTGCCAGAAAGGAGTTCTGTTGGTAGTTTTTACACTACCCCGGTAGGCAGCTGAAAGGCACCATAAAACCGGTTCTACCTGCTTTCTGGGCTGAGATGGGGAATCGCTGAATTTTGGACTCGGCTGGTGACAAAATGTTCCAAACACACCCCATGCACACCTCCACCGGGGAAGGTGCCAGAAACGAGTTCTGTTGGTAGTTTTTACACTACCCCCGGTAGGCAGCTGAAAGGCACCACAAAACTTGTTCTACCTGCTTTCTGGGCTGAGATGGGGAATCGCTGAATTTTGGACTCGGCTGGTGACAAAATGTTCCAAACACACCCCATGCACAACTCCACCGGGGAAGGTGCCAGAAACGAGTTCTGTTGGTAGTTTTTACACTACCCCCGGTAGGCAGCTGAAAGGCACCATAAAACCGGTTCTACCTGCTTTCTGGGCTGAGATGGGGAATCGCTGAATTTTGGACTCGGCTGCTGACAAAATGTTCCAAACACACCCCATGCACACCTCCACCGGGGAAGGTGCCAGAAACGAGTTCTCTTGGTAGTTTTTACACTACCCCGGTAGGCAGCTGAAAGGCACCACAAAACTTGTTCTACCTGCTTTCTGGGCTGAGATGGGGAATCGCTGAATTTTGGACTCGGCTGGTGACAAAATGTTCCAAACGCACCCCATGCACACCTCCACCGGGGAAGGTGCCAGAAACGAGTTCTGTTGGTAGTTTTTACACTACCCCGGTAGGCAGCTGAAAGGCACCACAAAAGTTTTTCTACCTGCTTTCTGGGCTGAGATGGGGAACGGCTGAATTTTGGACTCGGCTGGTAACAAAATGTTCCAAACACACCCCATGCACAACTCCACCGGGGAAGGTGCCAGAAACGAGTTCTGTTGGTAGTTTTTACACTACCCCGGTAGGCAGCTGAAAGGCACCACAAAACTTGTTCTACCTGCTTTCTGGGCTGAGATGGGGAATCGCTGAATTTTGGACTCGGCTGCTGACAAAATGTTCCAAACACACCCCATGCACACCTCCACCGGGGAAGGTGCCAGAAAGGAGTTCTGTTGGTAGTTTTTACACTACCCCGGTAGGCAGCTGAAAGGCACCATAAAACCGGTTCTACCTGCTTTCTGGGCTGAGATGGGGAATCGCTGAATTTTGGACTCGGCTGCTGACAAAATGTTCCAAACACACCCCATGCACAACTCCACCGGGGAAGGTGCCAGAAACGAGTTCTATTGGTAGTTTTTACACTACCCCGGTAGGCAGCTGAAAGGCACCACAAAACTTGTTGTACCTGCTTTCTGGGCTGAGATGGGGAAGCGCTGAATTTTGGACTCAGCTGCTGACAAAACGTTCCAAACACACCCCATGCACAACTCCACCGGGGAAGGTGCCAGAAACGAGTTCTGTTGGTAGTTTTTACACTACCCCGGTAGGCAGCTGAAAGGCACCACAAAAGTTGTTCTACCTGCTTTCTGGGCTGAGATGGGGAATCGCTGAATTTTGGACTCGGCTGGTGACAAAATGTTCCAAACACACCCCATGCACAACTCCACCGGGGAAGGTGCCAGAAACGAGTTCTGTTGGTAGTTTTTACACTACCCCGGTAGGCAGCTGAAAGGCACCATAAAACCGGTTCTACCTGCTTTCTGGGCTGAGATGGGGAATCGCTGAATTTTGGACTCGGCTGCTGACAAAATGTTCCAAACACACCCCATGCACACCTCCACCGGGGAAGGTGCCAGAAACGAGTTCTCTTGGTAGTTTTTACACTACCCCGGTAGGCAGCTGAAAGGCACCACAAAACTTGTTCTACCTGCTTTCTGGGCTGAGATGGGGGAATCGCTGAATTTTGGACTCGGCTGGTGACAAAATGTTCCAAACGCACCCCATGCACACCTCCACCGGGGAAGGTGCCAGAAACGAGTTCTGTTGGTAGTTTTTACACTACCCCGGTAGGCAGCTGAAAGGCACCACAAAACTTGTTCTACCTGCTTTCTGGGCTGAGATGGGGAACGGGCTGAATTTTGGACTCGGCTGGTAACAAAATGTTCCAAACACACCCCATGCACAACTCCACCGGGGAAGGTGCCAGAAACGAGTTCTGTTGGTAGTTTTTACACTACCCCGGTAGGCAGCTGAAAGGGCACCACAAAACTTGTTCTACCTGCTTTCTGGGCTGAGATGGGGAATCGCTGAATTTTGGACTCGGCTGCTGACAAAATGTTCCAAACACACCCCATGCACACCTCCACCGGGGAAGGTGCCAGAAAGGAGTTCTGTTGGTAGTTTTTACACTACCCCGGTAGGCAGCTGAAAGGCACCATAAAACCGGTTCTACCTGCTTTCTGGGCTGAGATGGGGAATCGCTGAATTTTGGACTCGGCTGCTGACAAAATGTTCCAAACACACCCCATGCACACCTCCACCGGGGAAGGTGCCAGAAACGAGTTCTGTTGGTAGTTTTTACACTACCCCGGTAGGCAGCTGAAAGGCACCACAAAACTTGTTCTACCTGCTTTCTGGGCTGAGATGGGGAATCGCTGAATTTTGGACTCGGCTGGTGACAAAATGTTCCAAACACACCCCATGCACACCTCCACCGGGGAAGGTGCCAGAAACGAGTTCTGTTGGTAGTTTTTACACTACCCCGGTAGGCAAGAGAAAGGCACCACAAAACTTGTTCTACCTGCTTTCTGGGCTGAGATGGGGAATCGCTGAATTTTTGGACTCGGCTGGTGACAAAATGTTCCAAACACACCCCATGCACAACTCCACCGGGGAAGGTGCCAGAAACGAGTTCTGTTGGTAGTTTTTACACTACCCCGGTAGGCAGCTGAAAGGCACCACAAAACTTGTTCTACCTGCTTTCTGGGCTGAGATGGGGAATCGCTGAATTTTGGACTCGGCTGGTGACAAAATGTTCCAAACACACCCCATGCACACCTCCACCGGGGAAGGTGCCAGAAACGATTTCTGTTGGTAGTTTTTACACTACCCCGGTAGGCAGCTGAAAGGCACCACAAAACTTGTTCTACCTGCTTTCTGGGCTGAGATGGGGAATCGCTGAATTTTGGACTCGGCTGGTGACAAAATGTTCCAAACACACCCCATGCACAACTCCACCGGGGAAGGTGCCAGAAACGATTTCTGTTGGTAGTTTTTACACTACCCCGGTAGGCAGCTGAAAGGCACCACAAAACTTGTTCTACCTGCTTTCTGGGCTGAGATGGGGAATCGCTGAATTTTGGACTCGGCTGGTGACAAAATGTTCCAAACACACCCCATGCACACCTCCACCGGGGAAGGTGCCAGAAACGAGTTCTGTTGGTAGTTTTTACACTACCCCGGTAGGCAAGAGAAAGGCACCACAAAAGTTTTTCTACCTGCTTTCTGGGCTGAGATGGGGAATCGCTGAATTTTGGACTCGGCTGGTGACAAAATGTTCCAAACACACCCCATGCACAACTCCACCGGGGAAGGTGCCAGAAACGAGTTCTGTTGGTAGTTTTTACACTACCCCGGTAGGCAGCTGAAAGGCACCACAAAAACTTGTTCTACCTGCTTTCTGGGCTGAGATGGGGAATCGCTGAATTTTGGACTCGGCTGGTGACAAAATGTTCCAAACACACCCCATGCACAACTCCACCGGGGAAGGTGCCAGAAACGAGTTCTGTTGGTAGTTTTTACACTACCCCGGTAGGCAGCTGAAAGGCACCACAAAACTTGTTCTACCTGCTTTCTGGGCTGAGATGGGGAACGGCTGAATTTTGGACTCGGCTGGTAACAAAATGTTCCAAACACACCCCATGCACACCTCCACCGGGGAAGGTGCCAGAAACGATTTCTGTTGGTAGTTTTTACACTACCCCGGTAGGCAGCTGAAAGGCACCACAAAACTTGTTCTACCTGCTTTCTGGGCTGAGATGGGGAATCGCTGAATTTTGGACTCGGCTGGTGACAAAATGTTCCAAACACACCCCATGCACAACTCCACCGGGGAAGGTGCCAGAAACGAGTTCTGTTGGTAGTTTTTACACTACCCCGGTAGGCAGCTGAAAGGCACCACAAAACTTGTTCTACCTGCTTTCTGGGCTGAGATGGGGAATCGCTGAATTTTGGACTCGGCTGCTGACAAAATGTTCCAAACACACCCCATGCACACCTCCACCGGGGAAGGTGCCAGAAACGAGTTCTGTTGGTAGTTTTTACACTACCCCGGGTAGGCAGCTGAAAGGCACCACAAAACTTGTTCTACCTGCTTTCTGGGCTGAGATGGGGAACGGCTGAATTTTGGACTCGGCTGGTAACAAAATGTTCCAAACACACCCCATGCACAACTCCACCGGGGAAGGTGCCAGAAACGAGTTCCGTTGGTAGTTTTTACACTACCCCGGTAGGCAGCTGAAAGGCACCACAAAACTTGTTCTACCTGCTTTCTGGGCTGAGATGGGGAATCGCTGAATTTTGGACTCGGCTGGTGACAAAATGTTCCAAACACACCCCATGCACAACTCCACCGGGGAAGGTGCCAGAAAGGAGTTCTGTTGGTAGTTTTTACACTACCCCGGTAGGCAGCTGAAAGGCACCATAAAACCGGTTCTACCTGCTTTCTGGGCTGAGATGGGGAATCGCTGAATTTTGGACTCGGCTGGTGACAAAATGTTCCAAACACACCCCATGCACACCTCCACCGGGGAAGGTGCCAGAAACGAGTTCTGTTGGTAGTTTTTACACTACCCCGGTAGGCAGCTGAAAGGCACCACAAAACTTGTTCTACCTGCTTTCTGGGCTGAGATAGGGAATCGCTGAATTTTGGAGTCGGCTGGTGACAAAATGTTCCAAACACACCCCATGCACAACTCCACCGGGGAAGGTGCCAGAAAGGAGTTCTGTTGGTAGTTTTTACACTACCCCGGTAGGCAGCTGAAAGGCACCACAAAACTTGTTCTACCTGCTTTCTGGGCTGAGATGGGGAACGGCTGAATTTTGGACTCGGCTGGTGACAAAATGTTCCAAACACACCCCATGCACAACTCCACCGGGGAAGGTGCCAGAAACGAGTTCTGTTGGTAGTTTTTACACTACCCCGGTAGGCAGCTGAAAGGCACCACAAAACTTGTTCTACCTGCTTTCTGGGCTGAGATGGGGAATCGCTGAATTTTGGACTCGGCTGGTGACAAAATGTTCCAAACACACCCCATGCACAACTCCACCGGGGAAGGTGCCAGAAACGAGTTCTGTTGGTAGTTTTTACACTACCCCGGGTAGGCAGCTGAAAGGCACCACAAAACTTGTTCTACCTGCTTTCTGGGCTGAGATGGGGAATCGCTGAATTTTGGACTCGGCTGGTGACAAAATGTTCCAAACACACCCCATGCACACCTCCACCGGGGAAGGTGCCAGAAACGAGTTCTGTTGGTAGTTTTTACACTACCCCGGTAGGCAGCTGAAAGGCACCACAAAACTTGTTCTACCTGCTTTCTGGGCTGAGATGGGGAACAGCTGAATTTTGGACTCGGCTGGTGACAAAATGTTCCAAACACACCCCATGCACACCTCCACCGGGGAAGGTGCCAGAAAGGAGTTCTGTTGGTAGTTTTTACACTACCCCGGTAGGCAGCTGAAAGGCACCACAAAACTTGTTCTACCTGCTTTCTGGGCTGAGATGGGGAATCGCTGAATTTTGGACTCGGCTGGTGACAAAATGTTCCAAACACACCCCATGCACACCTCCACCGGGGAAGGTGCCAGAAAGGAGTTCTGTTGGTAGTTTTTACACTACCCCGGTAGGCAGCTGAAAGGCACCACAAAACTTGTTCTACCTGCTTTCTGGGCTGAGATGGGGAATCGCTGAATTTTGTTTGGACTCGGCTGGTGACAAAATGTTCCAAACACACCCCATGCACAACTCCACCGGGGAAGGTGCCAGAAACGAGTTCTGTTGGTAGTTTTTACACTACCCCGGTAGGCAGCTGAAAGGCACCACAAAACTTGTTCTACCTGCTTTCTGGGCTGAGATGGGGAATCGCTGAATTTTCGACTCGGCTGGTGACAAAATGTTCCAAACACACCCCATGCACAACTCCACCGGGGAAGGTGCCAGAAAGGAGTTCTGTTGGTAGTTTTTACACTACCCCGGTAGGCAGCTGAAAGGCACCACAAAACTTGTTCTACCTGCTTTCTGGGCTGAGATGGGGAATCGCTGAATTTTGGACTCGGCTGCTGACAAAATGTTCCAAACACACCCCATGCACACCTCCACCGGGGAAGGTGCCAGAAACGAGTTCTGTTGGTAGTTTTTACACTACCCCGGTAGGCAGCTGAAAGGCACCACAAAACTTGTTCTACCTGCTTTCTGGGCTGAGATGGGGAATCGCTGAATTTTGGACTCGGCTGGTGACAAAATGTTCCAAACACACCCCAATGCACACCTCCACCGGGGAAGGTGCCAGAAACGAGTTCTGTTGGTAGTTTTTTACACTACCCCCGGTAGGCAGCTGAAAGGCACCACAAAACTTGTTCTACCTGCTTCTGGGCTGAGATGGGGAATCGCTGAATTTTGGACTCGGCTGGTGACAAAATGTTCCAAACACACCCCATGCACACCTCCACCGGGGAAGGTGCCAGAAACGAGTTCTGTTGGTAGTTTTTACACTACCCCGGTAGGCAGCTGAAAGGCACCACAAAACTTGTTCTACCTGCTTTCTGGGCTGAGATGGGGAATCGCTGAATTTTGGAGTCGGCTGGTGACAAAATGTTCCAAACACACCCCATGCACAACTCCACCGGGGAAGGTGCCAGAAACGAGTTCTGTTGGTAGTTTTTACACTACCCCGGTAGGCAGCTGAAAGGCACCACAAAACTTGTTCTACCTGCTTTCTGGGCTGAGATGGGGAACAGCTGAGTTTTGGACTCGGCTGGTGACAAAATGTTCCAAACACACCCCATGCACACCTCCACCGGGGAAGGTGCCAGAAAGGAGTTCTGTTGGTAGTTTTTACACTACCCCGGTAGGCAGCTGAAAGGCACCACAAAACTTGTTCTACCTGCTTTCTGGGCTGAGATGGGGAATCGCTGAATTTTGGACTCGGCTGGTGACAAAATGTTCCAAACACACCCCATGCACAACTCCACCGGGGAAGGTGCCAGAAAGGAGTTCTGTTGGTAGTTTTTTACACTACCCCGGTAGGCAGCTGAAAGGCACCACAAAACTTGTTCTACCTGCTTTCTGGGCTGAGATGGGGAATCGCTGAATTTCGACTCGGCTGGTGACAAAATGTTCCAAACACACCCCATGCACAACTCCACCGGGGAAGGTGCCAGAAACGAGTTCTCTTGGTAGTTTTTACACTACCCCGGTAGGCAGCTGAAAGGCACCACAAAACTTGTTGTACCTGCTTTCTGGGCTGAGATGGGGAATCGCTGAATTTTGGACTCGGCTGGTGACAAAATGTTCCAAACACACCCCATGCACACCTCCACCGGGGAAGGTGCCAGAACGAGTTCTGTTGGTAGTTTTTACACTACCCCGGTAGGCAAGAGAAAGGCACCACAAAACTTGTTCTACCTGCTTTCTGGGCTGAGATGGGGAATCGCTGAATTTGGACTCGGCTGGTGACAAAATGTTCCAAACACACCCCATGCACAACTCCACCGGGGAAGGTGCCAGAAACGAGTTCTGTTGGTAGTTTTTACACTACCCCGGTAGGCAGCTGAAAGGCACCATAAAACCGGTTCTACCTGCTTTCTGGGCTGAGATGGGGAATCGCTGAATTTTGGACTCGGCTGGTGACAAAATGTTTCCAAACACACCCCATGCACACCTCCACCGGGGAAGGTGCCAGAAACGATTTCTGTTGGTAGTTTTTACACTACCCCGGTAGGCAGCTGAAAGGCACCACAAAACTTGTTCTACCTGCTTTCTGGGCTGAGATGGGGGAATCGCTGAATTTTGGACTCGGCTGGTGACAAAATGTTCCAAACACACCCCATGCACACCTCCACCGGGGAAGGTGCCAGAAAGGAGTTCTGTTGGTAGTTTTTACACTACCCCGGTAGGCAGCTGAAAGGCACCATAAAACCGGTTCTACCTGCTTTCTGGGCTGAGATGGGGAATCGCTGAATTTTGGACTCGGCTGGTGACAAAATGTTCCAAACACACCCTGCACACCTCCACCGGGGAAGGTGCCAGAAACGAGTTCTGTTGGTAGTTTTTACACTACCCCGGTAGGCAGCTGAAAGGCACCACAAAACTTGTTCTACCTGCTTTCTGGGCTGAGATGGGGAATCGCTGAATTTTGGAGTCGGCTGGTGACAAAATGTTCCAAACACACCCCATGCACAACTCCACCGGGGAAGGTGCCAGAAAGGAGTTCTAGTTGGTAGCTTTTACACTACCCCGGTAGGCAGCTGAAAGGCACCACAAAACTTGTTCTACCTGCTTTCTGGGCTGAGATGGGGAATCGCTGAATTTTGGACTCGGCTGGTGACAAAATGTTCCAAACACACCCCATGCACAACTCCACCGGGGAAGGTGCCAGAAACGAGTTCTGTTGGTAGTTTTTACACTACCCCGGTAGGCAGCTGAAAGGCACCACAAAACTTGTTCTACCTGCTTTCTGGGCTGAGATGGGGAATCGCTGAATTTTCGACTCGGCTGGTGACAAAATGTTCCAAACACACCCCATGCACAACTCCACCGGGGAAGGTGCCAGAAAGGAGTTCTGTTGGTAGTTTTTACACTACCCCGGTAGGCAGCTGAAAGGCACCACAAAACTTGTTTCTACCTGCTTTCTGGGCTGAGATGGGGAATCGCTGAATTTTGGACTCGGCTGCTGACAAAATGTTCCAAACACACCCCATGCACACCTCCACCGGGGAAGGTGCCAGAAACGAGTTCTGTTGGTAGTTTTTACACTACCCCGGTAGGCAGCTGAAAGGCACCACAAAACTTGTTCTACCTGCTTTCTGGGCTGAGATGGGGAATCGCTGAATTTTGGACTCGGCTGGTGACAAAATGTTCCAAACACACCCCCATGCACACCTCCACCGGGGAAGGTGCCAGAAACGAGTTCTGTTGGTAGTTTTTACACTACCCCGGTAGGCAGCTGAAAGGCACCACAAAACTTGTTCTACCTGCTTTCTGGGCTGAGATGGGGAACAGCTGAGTTTTGGACTCGGCTGGTGACAAAATGTTCCAAACACACCCCATGCACACCTCCACCGGGGAAGGTGCCAGAAACGAGTTCTGTTGGTTAGTTTTTACACTACCCCGGTAGGCAGCTGAAAGGCACCACAAAACTTGTTCTACCTGCTTTCTGGGCTGAGATGGGGAATCGCTGAATTTTGGAGTCGGCTGGTGACAAAATGTTCCAAACACACCCCATGCACAACTCCACCGGGGAAGGTGCCAGAAACGAGTTCTGTTGGTAGTTTTTACACTACCCCGGTAGGCAGCTGAAAGGCACCACAAAACTTGTTCTACCTGCTTTCTGGCTGAGATGGGGAACAGCTGAGTTTTGGACTCGGCTGGTGACAAAATGTTCCAAAACACACCCCATGCACACCTCCACCGGGGAAGGTGCCAGAAAGGAGTTCTGTTGGTAGTTTTTACACTACCCCGGTAGGCAGCTGAAAGGCACCACAAAACTTGTTGTACCTGCTTTCTGGGCTGAGATGGGGAATCGCTGAATTTTGGACTCGGGCTGGTGACAAAATGTTCCAAACACACCCCATGCACAACTCCACCGGGGAAGGTGCCAGAAACGAGTTCTGTTGGTAGTTTTTACACTACCCCGGTAGGCAGCTGAAAGGCACCACAAAAGTTGTTCTACCTGCTTTCTGGGCTGAGATGGGGAATCGCTGAATTTTGGACTCGGCTGGTGACAAAATGTTCCAAACACACCCCATGCACAACTCCACCGGGGAAGGTGCCAGAAACGAGTTCTGTTGGTAGTTTTTACACTACCCCGGTAGGCAGCTGAAAGGCACCACAAAACTTGTTGTACCTGCTTTCTGGGCTGAGATGGGGAATCGCTGAATTTTGGACTCGGCTGGTGACAAAAATGTTCCAAACACACCCCATGCACACCTCCACCGGGGAAGGTGCCAGAAACGAGTTCTGTTGGTAGTTTTTACACTACCCCGGTAGGCAAGAGAAAGGCACCACAAAACTTGTTCTACCTGCTTTCTGGGCTGAGATGGGGAACGGCTGAATTTTGGACTCGGCTGGTAACAAAATGTTCCAAACACACCCCATGCACAACTCCACCGGGGGAAGGTGCCAGAAACGAGTTCTGTTGGTAGTTTTTACACTACCCCGGTAGGCAGCTGAAAGGCACCACAAAACTTGTTCTACCTGCTTTCTGGGCTGAGATGGGGAATCGCTGAATTTTGGACTCGGCTGCTGACAAAATGTTCCAAACACACCCCATGCACACCTCCACCGGGGAAGGTGCCAGAAACGATTTCTGTTGGTAGTTTTTACACTACCCCGGTAGGCAGCTGAAAGGCACCACAAAACTTGTTCTACCTGCTTTCTGGGCTGAGATGGGGAATCGCTGAATTTTGGACTCGGCTGGTGACAAAATGTTCCAAACACACCCCATGCACAACTCCACCGGGGAAGGTGCCAGAAACGATTTCTGTTGGTAGTTTTTACACTACCCCGGTAGGCAGCTGAAAGGCACCACAAAACTTGTTCTACCTGCTTTCTGGGCTGAGATGGGGAATCGCTGAATTTTGGACTCGGCTGCTGACAAAATGTTCCAAACACACCCCATGCACACCTCCACCGGGGAAGGTGCCAGAAACGAGTTCTGTTGGTAGTTTTTACACTACCCCGGTAGGCAGCTGAAAGGCACCACAAAACTTGTTCTACCTGCTTTCTGGGCTGAGATGGGGAATCGCTGAATTTTGGACTCGGCTGGTGACAAAATGTTCCAAACACACCCCATGCACAACTCCACCGGGGAAGGTGCCAGAAACGAGTTCTGTTGGTAGTTTTTACACTACCCCGGTAGGCAGCTGAAAGGCACCACAAAAGTTGTTCTACCTGCTTTCTGGGCTGAGATGGGGAATCGCTGAATTTTGGACTCGGCTGGTGACAAAATGTTCCAAACACACCCCATGCACAACTCCACCGGGGAAGGTGCCAGAAAGGAGTTCTGTTGGTAGTTTTTACACTACCCCGGTAGGCAGCTGAAAGGCACCACAAAACTTGTTGTACCTGCTTTCTGGGCTGAGATGGGGAATCGCTGAATTTTGGACTCGGCTGGTGACAAAATGTTCCAAACACACCCCATGCACACCTCCACCGGGGAAGGTGCCAGAAACGAGTTCTGTTGGTAGTTTTTACACTACCCCGGTAGGCAAGAGAAAGGCACCACAAAACTTGTTCTACCTGCTTTCTGGGCTGAGATGGGGAACGGCTGAATTTTGGACTCGGCTGGTAACAAAATGTTCCAAACACACCCCATGCACAACTCCACCGGGGAAGGTGCCAGAAACGAGTTCTGTTGGTAGTTTTTACACTACCCCGGTAGGCAGCTGAAAGGCACCACAAAACTTGTTCTACCTGCTTTCTGGGCTTAGATGGGGAACAGCTGAATTTTGGACTCGGCTGGTGACAAAATGTTCCAAACACACCCCATGCACACCTCCACCGGGGAAGGTGCCAGAAACGATTTCTGTTGGTAGTTTTTACACTACCCCGGTAGGCAGCTGAAAGGCACCACAAAACTTGTTCTACCTGCTTTCTGGGCTGAGATGGGGAATCGCTGAATTTTGGACTCGGCTGGTGACAAAATGTTCCAAACACACCCCATGCACAACTCCACCGGGGAAGGTGCCAGAAACGATTTCTGTTGGTAGTTTTTACACTACCCCGGTAGGCAGCTGAAAGGCACCACAAAACTTGTTCTACCTGCTTTCTGGGCTGAGATGGGGAATCGCTGAATTTTGGACTCGGCTGCTGACAAAATGTTCCAAACACACCCCATGCACACCTCCACCGGGGAAGGTGCCAGAAACGAGTTCTGTTGGTAGTTTTTACACTACCCCGGTAGGCAGCTGAAAGGCACCACAAAACTTGTTCTACCTGCTTTCTGGGCTGAGATGGGGGAATCGCTGAATTTTGGACTCGGCTGGTGACAAAATGTTCCAAACACACCCCATGCACACCTCCACCGGGGAAGGTGCCAGAAAGGAGTTCTGTTGGTAGTTTTTACACTACCCCGGTAGGCAGCTGAAAGGCACCATAAAACCGGTTCTACCTGCTTTCTGGGCTGAGATGGGGAATCGCTGAATTTTGGACTCGGCTGCTGACAAAATGTTCCAAACACACCCCATGCACACCTCCACCGGGGAAGGTGCCAGAAACGAGTTCTGTTGGTAGTTTTTACACTACCCCGGTAGGCAGCTGAAAGGCACCACAAAACTTGTTCTACCTGCTTTCTGGGCTGAGATGGGGAATCGCTGAATTTTGGACTCGGCTGGTGACAAAATGTTCCAAACACACCCCATGCACACCTCCACCGGGGAAGGTGCCAGAAACGAGTTCTGTTGGTAGTTTTTACACTACCCCGGTAGGCAGCTGAAAGGCACCATAAAACCGGTTCTACCTGCTTTCTGGGCTGAGATGGGGAATCGCTGAATTTTGGACTCGGCTGGTGACAAAATGTTCCAAACACACCCCATGCACACCTCCACCGGGGAAGGTGCCAGAAACGAGTTCTGTTGGTAGTTTTTACACTACCCCGGTAGGCAGCTGAAAGGCACCACAAAACTTGTTCTACCTGCTTTCTGGGCTGAGATGGGGAATCGCTGAATTTTGGACTCGGCTGGTGACAAAATGTTCCAAACACACCCCATGCACACCTCCACCGGGGAAGGTGCCAGAAACGAGTTCTGTTGGTAGTTTTTACACTACCCCGGTAGGCAGCTGAAAGGCACCATAAAACCGGTTCTACCTGCTTTCTGGGCTGAGATGGGGAACGGCTGAATTTTGGACTCGGCTGGTAACAAAATGTTCCAAACACACCCCATGCACAACTCCACCGGGGAAGGTGCCAGAAACGAGTTCTCTTGGTAGTTTTTACACTACCCCGGTAGGCAGCTGAAAGGCACCACAAAACTTGTTCTACCTGCTTTCTGGGCTGAGATGGGGAATCGCTGAATTTTGGACTCGGCTGGTGACAAAATGTTCCAAACACACCCCATGCACAACTCCACCGGGGAAGGTGCCAGAAACGAGTTCTGTTGGTAGTTTTTACACTACCCCGGTAGGCACCTGAAAGGCACCACAAAACTTGTTCTACCTGCTTTCTGGGCTGAGATGGGGAATCGCTGAATTTTGGACTCGGCTGGTGACAAAATGTTCCAAACACACCCCATGCACAACTCCACCGGGGAAGGTGCCAGAAACGAGTTCTGTTGGTAGTTTTTACACTATCCCGGTAGGCAGCTGAAAGGCACCACAAAACTTGTTGTACCTGCTTTCTGGGCTGAGATGGGGAATCGCTGAATTTTGGACTCGGCTGGTGACAAAATGTTCCAAACACACCCCATGCACAACTCCACCGGGGAAGGTGCCAGAAAGGAGTTCTGTTGGTAGTTTTTACACTACCCCGGTAGGCAGCTGAAAGGCACCACAAAACTTGTTCTACCTGCTTTCTGGGCTGAGATGGGGAACAGCTGAGTTTTGGACTCGGCTGGTGACAAAATGTTCCAAACACACCCCATGCACACCTCCACCGGGGAAGGTGCCAGAAACGAGTTCTGTTGGTAGTTTTTACACTACCCCGGTAGGCAGCTGAAAGGCACCATAAAACCGGTTCTACCTGCTTTCTGGGCTGAGATGGGGAACGGCTGAATTTTGGACTCGGCTGGTAACAAAATGTTCCAAACACACCCCATGCACAACTCCACCGGGGAAGGTGCCAGAAACGAGTTCTCTTGGTAGTTTTTACACTACCCCGGTAGGCAGCTGAAAGGCACCACAAAACTTGTTCTACCTGCTTTCTGGGCTGAGATGGGGAATCGCTGAATTTTGGACTCGGCTGCTGACAAAATGTTCCAAACACACCCCATGCACACCTCCACCGGGGAAGGTGCCAGAAACGATTTCTGTTGGTAGTTTTTACACTACCCCGGTAGGCAGCTGAAAGGCACCACAAAACTTGTTCTACCTGCTTTCTGGGCTGAGATGGGGAATCGCTGAATTTTGGACTCGGCTGGTGACAAAATGTTCCAAACACACCCCATGCACACCTCCACCGGGGAAGGTGCCAGAAACGAGTTCTGTTGGTAGTTTTTACACTACCCCGGTAGGCAGCTGAAAGGCACCACAAAACTTGTTCTACCTGCTTTCTGGGCTGAGATGGGGAATCGCTGAATTTTGGACTCGGCTGCTGACAAAATGTTCCAAACACACCCCATGCACACCTCCACCGGGGAAGGTGCCAGAAACGAGTTCTGTTGGTAGTTTTTACACTACCCCGGTAGGCAGCTGAAAGGCACCACAAAACTTGTTCTACCTGCTTTCTGGGCTGAGATGGGGAATCGCTGAATTTTGGACTCGGCTGGTGACAAAATGTTCCAAACACACCCCATGCACACCTCCACCGGGGAAGGTGCCAGAAAGGAGTTCTGTTGGTAGTTTTTACACTACCCCGGTAGGCAGCTGAAAGGCACCATAAAACCGGTTCTACCTGCTTTCTGGGCTGAGATGGGGAATCGCTGAATTTTGGACTCGGCTGCTGACAAAATGTTCCAAACACACCCCATGCACACCTCCACCGGGGAAGGTGCCAGAAACGAGTTCTGTTGGTAGTTTTTACACTACCCCGGTAGGCAGCTGAAAGGCACCACAAAACTTGTTCTACCTGCTTTCTGGGCTGAGATGGGGAATCGCTGAATTTTGGACTCGGCTGGTGACAAAATGTTCCAAACACACCCCATGCACACCTCCACCGGGGAAGGTGCCAGAAACGAGTTCTGTTGGTAGTTTTTACACTACCCCGGTAGGCAGCTGAAAGGCACCATAAAACCGGTTCTACCTGCTTTCTGGGCTGAGATGGGGAATCGCTGAATTTTGGACTCGGCTGGTGACAAAATGTTCCAAACACACCCCATGCACACCTCCACCGGGGAAGGTGCCAGAAACGAGTTCTGTTGGTAGTTTTTACACTACCCCGGTAGGCAGCTGAAAGGCACCACAAAACTTGTTCTACCTGCTTTCTGGGCTGAGATGGGGAATCGCTGAATTTTGGACTCGGCTGGTGACAAAATGTTCCAAACACACCCCATGCACACCTCCACCGGGGAAGGTGCCAGAAACGAGTTCTGTTGGTAGTTTTTACACTACCCCGGTAGGCAGCTGAAAGGCACCATAAAACCGGTTCTACCTGCTTTCTGGGCTGAGATGGGGAACGGCTGAATTTTGGACTCGGCTGGTAACAAAATGTTCCAAACACACCCCATGCACAACTCCACCGGGGAAGGTGCCAGAAACGAGTTCTCTTGGTAGTTTTTACACTACCCCGGTAGGCAGCTGAAAGGCACCACAAAACTTGTTCTACCTGCTTTCTGGGCTGAGATGGGGAATCGCTGAATTTTGGACTCGGCTGGTGACAAAATGTTCCAAACACACCCCATGCACAACTCCACCGGGGAAGGTGCCAGAAACGAGTTCTGTTGGTAGTTTTTACACTACCCCGGTAGGCACCTGAAAGGCACCACAAAACTTGTTCTACCTGCTTTCTGGGCTGAGATGGGGAATCGCTGAATTTTGGACTCGGCTGGTGACAAAATGTTCCAAACACACCCCATGCACAACTCCACCGGGGAAGGTGCCAGAAACGAGTTCTGTTGGTAGTTTTTACACTACCCCGGTAGGCAGCTGAAAGGCACCACAAAACTTGTTGTACCTGCTTTCTGGGCTGAGATGGGGAATCGCTGAATTTTGGACTCGGCTGGTGACAAAATGTTCCAAACACACCCCATGCACAACTCCACCGGGGAAGGTGCCAGAAACGAGTTCTGTTGGTAGTTTTTACACTACCCCGGTAGGCAGCTGAAAGGCACCATAAAACCGGTTCTACCTGCTTTCTGGGCTGAGATGGGGAACGGCTGAATTTTGGACTCGGCTGGTAACAAAATGTTCCAAACACACCCCATGCACAACTCCACCGGGGAAGGTGCCAGAAACGAGTTCTGTTGGTAGTTTTTACACTACCCCGGTAGGCAAGAGAAAGGCACCACAAAACTTGTTCTACCTGCTTTCTGGGCTGAGATGGGGAATCGCTGAATTTTGGACTCGGCTGGTGACAAAATGTTCCAAACACACCCCATGCACACCTCCACCGGGGAAGGTGCCAGAAACGAGTTCTGTTGGTAGTTTTTACACTACCCCGGTAGGCAGCTGAAAGGCACCACAAAACTTGTTCTACCTGCTTTCTGGGCTGAGATGGGGAATCGCTGAATTTTGGACTCGGCTGGTGACAAAATGTTCCAAACACACCCCATGCACAACTCCACCGGGGAAGGTGCCAGAAACGAGTTCTGTTGGTAGTTTTTACACTACCCCGGTAGGCACCTGAAAGGCACCACAAAACTTGTTCTACCTGCTTTCTGGGCTGAGATGGGGAATCGCTGAATTTTGGACTCGGCTGGTGACAAAATGTTCCAAACACACCCCATGCACAACTCCACCGGGGAAGGTGCCAGAAACGAGTTCTGTTGGTAGTTTTTACACTACCCCGGTAGGCAGCTGAAAGGCACCATAAAACCGGTTCTACCTGCTTTCTGGGCTGAGATGGGGAATCGCTGAATTTTGGACTCGGCTGGTGACAAAATGTTCCAAACACACCCCATGCACACCTCCACCGGGGAAGGTGCCAGAAACGAGTTCTGTTGGTAGTTTTTACACTACCCCGGTAGGCAGCTGAAAGGCACCACAAAACTTGTTCTACCTGCTTTCTGGGCTGAGATGGGGAATCGCTGAATTTTGGACTCGGCTGGTGACAAAATGTTCCAAACACACCCCATGCACACCTCCACCGGGGAAGGTGCCAGAAACGAGTTCTGTTGGTAGTTTTTACACTACCCCGGTAGGCAGCTGAAAGGCACCATAAAACCGGTTCTACCTGCTTTCTGGGCTGAGATGGGGAACGGCTGAATTTTGGACTCGGCTGGTAACAAAATGTTCCAAACACACCCCATGCACAACTCCACCGGGGAAGGTGCCAGAAACGAGTTCTCTTGGTAGTTTTTACACTACCCCGGTAGGCAGCTGAAAGGCACCACAAAACTTGTTCTAC
Organism: Falco biarmicus; assembly: GCF_023638135.1. Classification (NCBI taxonomy): domain Eukaryota; kingdom Metazoa; phylum Chordata; class Aves; order Falconiformes; family Falconidae; genus Falco; species Falco biarmicus. Next base: position 114,513 of record NW_026611774.1, read on the forward strand.
CTGCTTTCTGGGCTGAGATGGGGAATCGCTGAATTTTGGACTCGGCTGGTGACAAAATGTTCCAAACACACCCCATGCACAACTCCACCGGGGAAGGTGCCAGAAACGAGTTCTGTTGGTAGTTTTTACACTACCCCGGTAGGCAGCTGAAAGGCACCACAAAACTTGTTCTACCTGCTTTCTGGGCTGAGATGGGGAATCGCTGAATTTTGGACTCGGCTGGTGACAAAATGTTCCAAACACACCCCATGCACAACTCCACCGGGGAAGGTGCCAGAAACGAGTTCTGTTGGTAGTTTTTACACTACCCCGGTAGGCACCTGAAAGGCACCACAAAACTTGTTCTACCTGCTTTCTGGGCTGAGATGGGGAATCGCTGAATTTTGGACTCGGCTGGTGACAAAATGTTCCAAACACACCCCATGCACAACTCCACCGGGGAAGGTGCCAGAAAGGAGTTCTGTTGGTAGTTTTTACACTACCCCGGTAGGCAGCTGAAAGGCACCACAAAACTTGTTCTACCTGCTTTCTGGGCTGAGATGGGGAACAGCTGAGTTTTGGACTCGGCTGGTGACAAAATGTTCCAAACACACCCCATGCACACCTCCACCGGGGAAGGTGCCAGAAACGAGTTCTGTTGGTAGTTTTTACACTACCCCGGTAGGCAAGAGAAAGGCACCACAAAACTTGTTCTACCTGCTTTCTGGGCTGAGATGGGGAATCGCTGAATTTTCGACTCGGCTGGTGACAAAATGTTCCAAACACACCCCATGCACAACTCCACCGGGGAAGGTGCCAGAAACGAGTTCTGTTGGTAGTTTTTACACTACCCCGGTAGGCAGCTGAAAGGCACCACAAAACTTGTTCTACCTGCTTTCTGGGCTGAGATGGGGAATCGCTGAATTTTGGACTCGGCTGGTGACAAAATGTTCCAAACACACCCCATGCACAACTCCACCGGGGAAGGTGCCAGAAACGAGTTCTGTTGGTAGTTTTTACACTACCCCGGTAGGCAGCTGAAAGGCACCACAAAACTTGTTCTACCTGCTTTCTGGGCTGAGATGGGGAATCGCTGAATTTTGGACTCGGCTGGTGACAAAATGTTCCAAACACACCCCATGCACAACTCCACCGGGGAAGGTGCCAGAAACGAGTTCTGTTGGTAGTTTTTACACTACCCCGGTAGGCAGCTGAAAGGCACCACAAAACTTGTTCTACCTGCTTTCTGGGCTGAGATGGGGAATCGCTGAATTTTGGACTCGGCTGGTGACAAAATGTTCCAAACACACCCCATGCACAACTCCACCGGGGAAGGTGCCAGAAAGGAGTTCTGTTGGTAGTTTTTACACTACCCCGGTAGGCAGCTGAAAGGCACCACAAAACTTGTTCTACCTGCTTTCTGGGCTGAGGTGGGGAACAGCTGAGTTTTGGACTCGGCTGGTGACAAAATGTTCCAAACACACCCCATGCACAACTCCACCGGGGAAGGTGCCAGAAACGAGTTCTGTTGGTAGTTTTTACACTACCCCGGTAGGCAGCTGAAAGGCACCACAAAACTTGTTCTACCTGCTTTCTGGGCTGAGATGGGGAATCGCTGAATTTTGGACTCGGCTGGTGACAAAATGTTCCAAACACACCCCATGCACAACTCCACCGGGGAAGGTGCCAGAAACGAGTTCTGTTGGTAGTTTTTACACTACCCCGGTAGGCAGCTGAAAGGCACCACAAAACTTGTTCTACCTGCTTTCTGGGCTGAGATGGGGAATCGCTGAATTTTGGACTCGGCTGGTGACAAAATGTTCCAAACACACCCCATGCACAACTCCACCGGGGAAGGTGCCAGAAAGGAGTTCTGTTGGTAGTTTTTACACTACCCCGGTAGGCAGCTGAAAGGCACCACAAAACTTGTTCTACCTGCTTTCTGGGCTGAGGTGGGGAACAGCTGAGTTTTGGACTCGGCTGGTGACAAAATGTTCCAAACACACCCCATGCACACCTCCACCGGGGAAGGTGCCAGAAAGGAGTTCTGTTGGTAGTTTTTACACTACCCCGGTAGGCAGCTGAAAGGCACCACAAAACTTGTTCTACCTGCTTTCTGGGCTGAGATGGGGAATCGCTGAATTTTGGACTCGGCTGGTGACAAAATGTTCCAAACACACCCCATGCACAACTCCACCGGGGAAGGTGCCAGAAACGAGTTCTGTTGGTAGTTTTTACACTACCCCGGTAGGCAGCTGAAAGGCACCATAAAACCGGTTCTACCTTCTTTCTGGGCTGAGATGGGGAATCGCTGAATTTTGGACTCGGCTGGTGACAAAATGTTCCAAACACACCCCATGCACACCTCCACCGGGGAAGGTGCCAGAAACGAGTTCTGTTGGTAGTTTTTACACTACCCCGGTAGGCAGCTGAAAGGCACCACAAAACTTGTTCTACCTGCTTTCTGGGCTGAGATGGGGAATCGCTGAATTTTGGACTCGGCTGGTGACAAAATGTTCCAAACACACCCCATGCACACCTCCACCGGGGAAGGTGCCAGAAACGAGTTCTGTTGGTAGTTTTTACACTACCCCGGTAGGCAGCTGAAAGGCACCATAAAACCGGTTCAACCTGCTTTCTGGGCTGAGATGGGGAATCGCTGAATTTTGGACTCGGCTGGTGACAAAATGTTCCAAACACACCCCATGCACACCTCCACCGGGGAAGGTGCCAGAAACGAGTTCTGTTGGTAGTTTTTACACTACCCCGGTAGGCAGCTGAAAGGCACCACAAAACTTGTTCTACCTGCTTTCTGGGCTGAGATGGGGAATCGCTGAATTTTGGACTCGGCTGGTGACAAAATGTTCCAAACACACCCCATGCACACCTCCACCGGGGAAGGTGCCAGAAACGAGTTCTGTTGGTAGTTTTTACACTACCCCGGTAGGCAGCTGAAAGGCACCACAAAACTTGTTCTACCTGCTTTCTGGGCTGAGATGGGGAACGGCTGAATTTTGGACTCGGCTGGTGACAAAATGTTCCAAACACACCCCATGCACAACTCCACCGGGGAAGGTGCCAGAAACGAGTTCTGTTGGTAGTTTTTACACTACCCCGGTAGGCAGCTGAAAGGCACCACAAAACTTGTTCTACCTGCTTTCTGGGCTGAGATGGGGAATCGCTGAATTTTGGACTCGGCTGGTGACAAAATGTTCCAAACACACCCCATGCACAACTCCACCGGGGAAGGTGCCAGAAACGAGTTCTGTTGGTAGTTTTTACACTACCCCGGTAGGCAGCTGAAAGGCACCACAAAACTTGTTGTACCTGCTTTCTGGGCTGAGATGGGGAATCGCTGAATTTTGGACTCGGCTGGTGACAAAATGTTCCAAACACACCCCATGCACAACTCCACCGGGGAAGGTGCCAGAAACGAGTTCTGTTGGTAGTTTTTACAGTACCCCGGTAGGCAGCTGAAAGGCACCACAAAACTTGTTCTACCTGCTTTCTGGGCTGAGATGGGGAATCGCTGAATTTTGGACTCGGCTGGTGACAAAATGTTCCAAACACACCCCATGCACACCTCCACCGGGGAAGGTGCCAGAAACGAGTTCTGTTGGTAGTTTTTACACTACCCCGGTAGGCAGCTGAAAGGCACCATAAAACCGGTTCTACCTGCTTTCTGGGCTGAGATGGGGAATCGCTGAATTTTGGACTCGGCTGGTGACAAAATGTTCCAAACACACCCCATGCACAACTCCACCGGGGAAGGTGCCAGAAACGAGTTCTGTTGGTAGTTTTTACACTACCCCGGTAGGCAGCTGAAAGGCACCACAAAACTTGTTCTACCTGCTTTCTGGGCTGAGATGGGGAATCGCTGAATTTTGGACTCGGCTGGTGACAAAATGTTCCAAACACACCCCATGCACAACTCCACCGGGGAAGGTGCCAGAAACGAGTTCTGTTGGTAGTTTTTACAGTACCCCGGTAGGCAGCTGAAAGGCACCACAAAACTTGTTCTACCTGCTTTCTGGGCTGAGATGGGGAATCGCTGAATTTTGGACTCGGCTGGTGACAAAATGTTCCAAACACACCCCATGCACACCTCCACCGGGGAAGGTGCCAGAAACGAGTTCTGTTGGTAGTTTTTACACTACCCCGGTAGGCAGCTGAAAGGCACCATAAAACCGGTTCTACCTGCTTTCTGGGCTGAGATGGGGAATCGCTGAATTTTGGACTCGGCTGGTGACAAAATGTTCCAAACACACCCCATGCACACCTCCACCGGGGAAGGTGCCAGAAACGAGTTCTGTTGGTAGTTTTTACACTACCCCGGTAGGCAGCTGAAAGGCACCATAAAACCGGTTCTACCTGCTTTCTGGGCTGAGATGGGGAATCGCTGAATTTTGGACTCGGCTGGTGACAAAATGTTCCAAACACACCCCATGCACACCTCCACAGGGGAAGGTGCCAGAAACGAGTTCTGTTGGTAGTTTTTACACTACCCCGGTAGGGAAGAGAAAGGCACCACAAAACTTGTTCTACCTGCTTTCTGGGCTGAGATGGGGAATCGCTGAATTTTGGACTCGGCTGGTGACAAAATGTTCCAAACACACCCCATGCACAAATCCACCGGGGAAGGTGCCAGAAACGAGTTCTGTTGGTAGTTTTTACACTACCCCGGTAGGCAGCTGAAAGGCACCACAAAACTTGTTCTACCTGCTTTCTGGGCTGAGATGGGGAATCGCTGAATTTTGGACTCGGCTGGTGACAAAATGTTCCAAACACACCCCATGCACAACTCCACCGGGGAAGGTGCCAGAAACGAGTTCTGTTGGTAGTTTTTACACTACCCCGGTAGGCAGCTGAAAGGCACCACAAAAGTTTTTCTACCTGCTTTCTGGGCTGAGATGGGGAACGGCTAAATTTTGGACTAGGCTGGTGACAAAATGTTCCAAACACACCCCATGCACAGCTCCAACGGCAAAGGAGCCAGAAACGAGTTCTGTTGGTAGTTTTTACACTACCCCGGTAGGCAGCTGAAAGGCACCACAAAACTTGTTCTACCTGCTTTCTGGGCTGAGATGGGGAACAGCTGAATTTTGGACTCGGCTGGTAACAAAATGTTCCAAACACACCCCATGCACAACTCCACCGGGGAAGGTGCCAGAAACGAGTTCTGTTGGTAGTTTTTACACTACCCCGGTAGGCAGCTGAAAGGCACCACAAAAGTTTTTCTACCTGCTTTCTGGGCTGAGATGTGGAACGGCTAAATTTTGGACTAGGCTGGTGACAAAATGTTCCAAACACACCCCATGCACAGCTAAACCGGCAAAGGAGCCAGAAACGAGTTCTGTTGGTAGTTTTTACACTACCCCGGTAGGCAGCTGAAAGGCACCACAAAAGTTTTTCTACCTGCTTTCTGGGCTGAGATGGGGAACAGCTGAATTTTGGACTCGGCTGGTAACAAAATGTTCCAAACACACCCCATGCACAACTCCACCGGGGAAGGTGCCAGAAACGAGTTCTGTTGGTAGTTTTTACACTACCCCGGTAGGCAGCTGAAAGGCACCACAAAACTTGTTCTACCTGCTTTCTGGGCTGAGATGGGGAATCGCTGAATTTTGGACTCGGCTGGTGACAAAATGTTCCAAACACACCCCATGCACACCTCCACCGGGGAAGGTGCCAGAAACGAGTTCTGTTGGTAGTTTTTACACTACCCCGGTAGGCAGCTGAAAGGCACCACAAAACTTGTTCTACCTGCTTTCTGGGCTGAGATGGGGAACGGCTGAATTTTGGACTCGGCTGGTGACAAAATGTTCCAAACACACCCCATGCACAACTCCACCGGGGAAGGTGCCAGAAACGAGTTCTGTTGGTAGTTTTTACACTACCCCGGTAGGCAAGAGAAAGGCACCACAAAACTTGTTCTACCTGCTTTCTGGGCTGCGATGGGGAATCGCTGAATTTTGGACTCGGCTGGTGACAAAATGTTCCAAACACACCCCATGCACAACTCCACCGGGGAAGGTGCCAGAAACGAGTTCTCTTGGTAGTTTTTACACTACCCCGGTAGGGAAGAGAAAGGCACCACAAAACTTGTTCTACCTGCTTTCTGGGCTGAGATGGGGAATCGCTGAATTTTGGACTCGGCTGGTGACAAAATGTTCCAAACACACCCCATGCACAGCTAAACCGGCAAAGGAGCCAGAAACGAGTTCTGTTGGTAGTTTTTACACTACCCCGGTAGGCAGCTGAAAGGCACCACAAAAGTTTTTCTACCTGCTTTCTGGGCTGAGATGGGGAACAGCTGAATTTTGGACTCGGCTGGTAACAAAATGTTCCAAACACACCCCATGCACAACTCCACCGGGGAAGGTGCCAGAAACGAGTTCTGTTGGTAGTTTTTACACTACCCCGGTAGGCAGCTGAAAGGCACCACAAAACTTGTTCTACCTGCTTTCTGGGCTGAGATGGGGAATCGCTGAATTTTGGACTCGGCTGGTGACAAAATGTTCCAAACACACCCCATGCACACCTCCACCGGGGAAGGTGCCAGAAACGAGTTCTGTTGGTAGTTTTTACACTACCCCGGTAGGCAGCTGAAAGGCACCATAAAACCGGTTCTACCTGCTTTCTGGGCTGAGATGGGGAATCGCTGAATTTTGGACTCGGCTGGTGACAAAATGTTCCAAACACACCCCATGCACACCTCCACTGGCAAAGGTGCCAGAAACGAGTTCTGTTGGTAGTTTTTACACTACCCCGGTAGGGAAGAGAAAGGCACCACAAAACTTGTTCTACCTGCTTTCTGGGCTGAGATGGGGAATCGCTGAATTTTGGACTCGGCTGGTGACAAAATGTTCCAAACACACCCCATGCACAAATCCACCGGGGAAGGTGCCAGAAACGAGTTCTGTTGGTAGTTTTTACACTACCCCGGTAGGCAGCTGAAAGGCACCACAAAACTTGTTCTACCTGCTTTCTGGGCTGAGATGGGGAATCGCTGAATTTTGGACTCGGCTGGTGACAAAATGTTCCAAACACACCCCATGCACAACTCCACCGGGGAAGGTGCCAGAAACGAGTTCTGTTGGTAGTTTTTACACTACCCCGGTAGGCAGCTGAAAGGCACCACAAAAGTTTTTCTACCTGCTTTCTGGGCTGAGATGGGGAACGGCTAAATTTTGGACTAGGCTGGTGACAAAATGTTCCAAACACACCCCATGCACAGCTCCAACGGCAAAGGAGCCAGAAACGAGTTCTGTTGGTAGTTTTTACACTACCCCGGTAGGCAGCTGAAAGGCACCACAAAACTTGTTCTACCTGCTTTCTGGGCTGAGATGGGGAACAGCTGAATTTTGGACTCGGCTGGTAACAAAATGTTCCAAACACACCCCATGCACAACTCCACCGGGGAAGGTGCCAGAAACGAGTTCTGTTGGTAGTTTTTACACTACCCCGGTAGGCAGCTGAAAGGCACCACAAAAGTTTTTCTACCTGCTTTCTGGGCTGAGATGTGGAACGGCTAAATTTTGGACTAGGCTGGTGACAAAATGTTCCAAACACACCCCATGCACAGCTAAACCGGCAAAGGAGCCAGAAACGAGTTCTGTTGGTAGTTTTTACACTACCCCGGTAGGCAGCTGAAAGGCACCACAAAACTTGTTGTACCTGCTTTCTGGGCTGAGATGGGGAACAGCTGAATTTTGGACTCGGCTGGTAACAAAATGTTCCAAACACACCCCATGCACAACTCCACCGGGGAAGGTGCCAGAAACGAGTTCTGTTGGTAGTTTTTACACTACCCCGGTAGGCAGCTGAAAGGCACCACAAAACTTGTTCTACCTGCTTTCTGGGCTGAGATGGGGAATCGCTGAATTTTGGACTCGGCTGGTGACAAAATGTTCCAAACACACCCCATGCACACCTCCACCGGGGAAGGTGCCAGAAACGAGTTCTGTTGGTAGTTTTTACACTACCCCGGTAGGCAGCTGAAAGGCACCACAAAACTTGTTCTACCTGCTTTCTGGGCTGAGATGGGGAACGGCTGAATTTTGGACTCGGCTGGTGACAAAATGTTCCAAACACACCCCATGCACAACTCCACCGGGGAAGGTGCCAGAAACGAGTTCTGTTGGTAGTTTTTACACTACCCCGGTAGGCAAGAGAAAGGCACCACAAAACTTGTTCTACCTGCTTTCTGGGCTGCGATGGGGAATCGCTGAATTTTGGACTCGGCTGGTGACAAAATGTTCCAAACACACCCCATGCACAACTCCACCGGGGAAGGTGCCAGAAACGAGTTCTCTTGGTAGTTTTTACACTACCCCGGTAGGGAAGAGAAAGGCACCACAAAACTTGTTCTACCTGCTTTCTGGGCTGAGATGGGGAATCGCTGAATTTTGGACTCGGCTGGTGACAAAATGTTCCAAACACACCCCATGCACAGCTAAACCGGCAAAGGAGCCAGAAACGAGTTCTGTTGGTAGTTTTTACACTACCCCGGTAGGCAGCTGAAAGGCACCACAAAAGTTTTTCTACCTGCTTTCTGGGCTGAGATGGGGAACAGCTGAATTTTGGACTCGGCTGGTAACAAAATGTTCCAAACACACCCCATGCACAACTCCACCGGGGAAGGTGCCAGAAACGAGTTCTGTTGGTAGTTTTTACACTACCCCGGTAGGCAGCTGAAAGGCACCACAAAACTTGTTCTACCTGCTTTCTGGGCTGAGATGGGGAATCGCTGAATTTTGGACTCGGCTGGTGACAAAATGTTCCAAACACACCCCATGCACACCTCCACCGGGGAAGGTGCCAGAAACGAGTTCTGTTGGTAGTTTTTACACTACCCCGGTAGGCAGCTGAAAGGCACCACAAAACTTGTTCTACCTGCTTTCTGGGCTGAGATGGGGAACGGCTGAATTTTGGACTCGGCTGGTGACAAAATGTTCCAAACACACCCCATGCACAACTCCACCGGGGAAGGTGCCAGAAACGAGTTCTGTTGGTAGTTTTTACACTACCCCGGTAGGCAAGAGAAAGGCACCACAAAACTTGTTCTACCTGCTTTCTGGGCTGCGATGGGGAATCGCTGAATTTTGGACTCGGCTGGTGACAAAATATTCCAAACACACCCCATGCACAACTCCACCGGGGAAGGTGCCAGAAACGAGTTCTCTTGGTAGTTTTTACACTACCCCGGTAGGGAAGAGAAAGGCACCACAAAACTTGTTCTACCTGCTTTCTGGGCTGAGATGGGGAATCGCTGAATTTTGGACTCGGCTGGTGACAAAATGTTCCAAACACACCCCATGCACACCTCCACCGGGGAAGGTGCCAGAAACGAGTTCTGTTGGTAGTTTTTACACTACCCCGGTAGGCAGCTGAAAGGCACCATAAAACCGGTTCTACCTGCTTTCTGGGCTGAGATGGGGAATCGCTGAATTTTGGACTCGGCTTGTGACAAAATGTTCCAAACACACCCCATGCACACCTCCACCGGGGAAGGTGCCAGAAACGAGTTCTGTTGGTAGTTTTTACACTACCCCGGTAGGCAGCTGAAAGGCACCACAAAAGTTGTTGTACCTGCTTTCTGGGCTGAGATGGGGAATCGCTGAATTTTGGACTCGGCTGGTGACAAAATGTTCCAAACACACCCCATGCACAACTCCACCGGGGAAGGTGCCAGAATCGAGTTCCGTTGGTAGTTTTTACACTACCCCGCTAGGCAGCTGAAAGGCACCACAAAACTTGTTCTACCTGCTTTCTGGGCTGAGATGGGGAATCGCTGAATTTTGGACTCGGCTGGTGACAAAATGTTCCAAACACACCCCATGCACACCTCCACCGGGGAAGGTGCCAGAAACGAGTTCTGTTGGTAGTTTTTACACTACCCCGGTAGGCAGCTGAAAGGCACCACAAAACTTGTTCTACCTGCTTTCTGGGCTGAGATGGGGAATCGCTGAATTTTGGACTCGGCTGGTGACAAAATGTTCCAAACACACCCCATGCACAACTCCACCGGGGAAGGTGCCAGAAAGGAGTTCTCTTGGTACTTTTTACACTACCCCGGTAGGCAGCTGAAAGGCACCACAAAACTTGTTCTACCTGCTTTCTGGGCTGAGATGGGGAATCGCTGAATTTTGGACTCGGCTGGTGACAAAATGTTCCAAACACACCCCATGCACAACTCCACCGGGGAAGGTGCCAGAAACGAGTTCTGTTGGTAGTTTTTACACTACCCCGGTAGGCAGCTGAAAGGCACCACAAAACTTGTTCTACCTGCTTTCTGGGCTGAGATGGGGAATCGCTGAATTTTGGACTCGGCTGGTGACAAAATGTTCCAAACACACCCCATGCACACCTCCACCGGGGAAGGTGCCAGAAACGAGTTCTGTTGGTAGTTTTTACACTACCCCGGTAGGCAGCTGAAAGGCACCACAAAACTTGTTCTACCTGCTTTCTGGGCTGAGATGGGGAATCGCTGAATTTTGGACTCGGCTGGTGACAAAATGTTCCAAACACACCCCATGCACAACTCCACCGGGGAAGGTGCCAGAAACGAGTTCTGTTGGTAGTTTTTACACTACCCCGGTAGGCAGCTGAAAGGCACCACAAAACTTGTTCTACCTGCTTTCTGGGCTGAGATGGGGAATCGCTGAATTTTGGACTCGGCTGGTGACAAAATGTTCCAAACACACCCCATGCACAACTCCACCGGGGAAGGTGCCAGAAACGAGTTCTGTTGGTAGTTTTTACACTACCCCGGTAGGCAGCTGAAAGGCACCACAAAACTTGTTCTACCTGCTTTCTGGGCTGAGATGGGGAATCGCTGAATTTTGGACTCGGCTGGTGACAAAATGTTCCAAACACACCCCATGCACAACTCCACCGGGGAAGGTGCCAGAAACGAGTTCTGTTGGTAGTTTTTACACTACCCCGGTAGGCAGCTGAAAGGCACCACAAAACTTGTTCTACCTGCTTTCTGGGCTGAGATGGGGAATCGCTGAATTTTGGACTCGGCTGGTGACAAAATGTTCCAAACACACCCCATGCACAACTCCACCGGGGAAGGTGCCAGAAACGAGTTCTGTTGGTAGTTTTTACACTACCCCGGTAGGCAGCTGAAAGGCACCACAAAACTTGTTCTACCTGCTTTCTGGGCTGAGATGGGGAATCGCTGAATTTTGGACTCGGCTGGTGACAAAATGTTCCAAACACACCCCATGCACAACTCCACCGGGGAAGGTGCCAGAAACGAGTTCTGTTGGTAGTTTTTACACTACCCCGGTAGGCAGCTGAAAGGCACCACAAAACTTGTTCTACCTGCTTTCTGGGCTGAGATGGGGAATCGCTGAATTTTGGACTCGGCTGGTGACAAAATGTTCCAAACACACCCCATGCACACCTCCACCGGGGAAGGTGCCAGAAACGAGTTCTCTTGGTAGTTTTTACACTACCCCGGTAGGCAGCTGAAAGGCACCACAAAACTTGTTGTACCTGCTTTCTGGGCTGAGATGGGGAACGGCTGAGTTTTGGACTCGGCTGGTAACAAAATGTTCCAAACACACCCCATGCACAACTCCACCGAGGAAGGTGCCAGAAACGAGTTCTGTTGGTAGTTTTTACACTACCCCGATAGGCAGCTGAAAGGCACCACAAAACTTGTTCTACCTGCTTTCTGGGCTGAGATGGGGAATCGCTGAATTTTGGACTCGGCTGGTGACAATATGTTCCAAACACACCCCATGCACAACTCCACCGGGGAAGGTGCCAGAATCGAGTTCCGTTGGTAGTTTTTACACTACCCCGGTAGGCAGCTGAAAGGCACCACAAAACTTGTTCTACCTGCTTTCTGGGCTGAGATGGGGAACGGCTGAATTTTGGACTCGGCTGGTAACAAAATGTTCCAAACACACCCCATGCACAACTCCACCGGGGAAGGTGCCAGAAACGAGTTCTGTTGGTAGTTTTTACACTACCCCGGTAGGCAGCTGAAAGGCACCACAAAACTTGTTCTACCTGCTTTCTGGGCTGAGATGGGGAATCGCTGAATTTTGGACTCGGCTGGTGACAAAATGTTCCAAACACACCCCATGCACACCTCCACCGGGGAAGGTGCCAGAAACGAGTTCTGTTGGTAGTTTTTACACTACCCCGGTAGGCAGCTGAAAGGCACCACAAAACTTGTTCTACCTGCTTTCTGGGCTGAGATGGGGAATCGCTGAATTTTGGACTCGGCTGGTGACAAAATGTTCCAAACACACCCCATGCACAACTCCACCGGGGAAGGTGCCAGAAACGAGTTCTGTTGGTAGTTTTTACACTACCCCGGTAGGCAGCTGAAAGGCACCACAAAACTTGTTCTACCTGCTTTCTGGGCTGAGATGGGGAATCGCTGAATTTTGGACTCGGCTGGTGACAAAATGTTCCAAACACACCCCATGCACAACTCCACCGGGGAAGGTGCCAGAAAGGAGTTCTGTTGGTAGTTTTTACACTACCCCGGTAGGCAGCTGAAAGGCACCACAAAACTTGTTCTACCTGCTTTCTGGGCTGAGATGGGGAATCGCTGAATTTTGGACTCGGCTGGTGACAAAATGTTCCAAACACACCCCATGCACAACTCCACCGGGGAAGGTGCCAGAAACGAGTTCTGTTGGTAGTTTTTACACTACCCCGGTAGGCAGCTGAAAGGCACCACAAAACTTGTTCTACCTGCTTTCTGGGCTGAGATGGGGAATCGCTGAATTTTGGACTCGGCTGGTGACAAAATGTTCCAAACACACCCCATGCACAACTCCACCGGGGAAGGTGCCAGAAACGAGTTCTCTTGGTAGTTTTTACACTACCCCGGTAGGCAGCTGAAAGGCACCACAAAACTTGTTCTACCTGCTTTCTGGGCTGAGATGGGGAATCGCTGAATTTTGGACTCGGCTGGTGACAAAATGTTCCAAACACACCCCATGCACAGCTCCACCGGGGAAGGTGCCAGAAACGAGTTCTGTTGGTAGTTTTTACACTACCCCGGTAGGCAGCTGAAAGGCACCACAAAAGTTTTTCTACCTGCTTTCTGGGCTGAGATGGGGAATCGCTGAATTTTGGACTCGGCTGGTGACAAAATGTTCCAAACACACCCCATGCACAACTCCACCGGGGAAGGTGCCAGAAACGAGTTCTGTTGGTAGTTTTTACACTACCCCGGTAGGCAGCTGAAAGGCACCACAAAACTTGTTCTACCTGCTTTCTGGGCTGAGATGGGGAACGGCTGAGTTTTGGACTCGGCTGGTAACAAAATGTTTCAAACACACCCCATGCACAACTCCACCGGGGAAGGTGCCAGAAACGAGTTCCGTTGGTAGTTTTTACACTACCCCAGTAGGCAGCTGAAAGGCACCATTAAACCTTTTCTTATCTGCTTCCTGGGCTAGAGATGGGGAACAGCTGAATTTTGGACTCGGCTGGTGACAAAATGTTCCAAACACACCCCATGCACACCTCCACCGGGGAAGGTGCCAGAAACGAGTTCTGTTGGTAGTTTTTACACTACCCCGGTAGGCAGCTGAAAGGCACCACAAAACTTGTTCTACCTGCTTTCTGGGCTGAGATGGGGAATCGCTGAATTTTGGACTCGGCTGGTGACAAAATGTTCCAAACACACCCCATGCACACCTCCACCGGGGAAGGTGCCAGAAACGAGTTCTGTTGGTAGTTTTTACACTACCCCGGTAGGCAGCTGGAAGGCACCACAAAACTTGTTCTACCTGCTTTCTGGGCTGAGATGGGGAATCGCTGAATTTTGGACTCGGCTGGTGACAAAATGTTCCAAACACACCCCATGCACAACTCCACCGGGGAAGGTGCCAGAAACGAGTTCTGTTGGTAGTTTTTACACTACCCCGGTAGGCAGCTGAAAGGCACCACAAAACTTGTTCTACCTGCTTTCTGGGCTGAGATGGGGAATCGCTGAATTTTGGACTCGGCTGGTGACAAAATGTTCCAAACACACCCCATGCACAACTCCACCGGAGAAGGTGCCAGAAACGAGTTCTGTTGGTAGTTTTTACACTACCCCGGTAGGCAGCTGAAAGGCACCACAAAACTTGTTCTACCTGCTTTCTGGGCTGAGATGGGGAATCGCTGAATTTTGGACTCGGCTGGTGACAAAATGTTCCAAACACACCCCATGCACAACTCCACCGGGGAAGGTGCCAGAAACGAGTTCTGTTGGTAGTTTTTACACTACCCCGGTAGGCAGCTGAAAGGCACCACAAAACTTGTTCTACCTGCTTTCTGGGCTGAGATGGGGAATCGTTGAATTTTGGACTCGGCTGGTAACAAAATGTTCCAAACACACCCCATGCACAGCTCCACCGGGGAAGGTGCCAGAATCGAGTTCCGTTGGTAGTTTTTACACTACCCCGGTAGGCAGCTGAAAGGCACCACAAAACTTGTTCTACCTGCTTTCTGGGCTGAGATGGGGAACGGCTGAATTTTGGACTCGGCTGGTGACAAAATGTTCCAAACACACCCCATGCCCAACTCCACCGAGGAAGGTGCCAGAAAGGAGTTCTGTTGGTAGTTTTTACACTACCCCGGTAGGCAGCTGAAAGGCACCACAAAAGTTTTTCTACCTGCTTTCTGGGCTGAGATGGGGAATCGCTGAATTTTGGACTCGGCTGCTGACAAAATGTTCCAAACACACCCCATGCACAACTCCACCGGGGAAGGTGCCAGAAACGAGTTCTGTTGGTAGTTTTTACAGTACCCCGGTAGGCAGCTGAAAGGCACCACAAAACTTGTTCTACCTGCTTTCTGGGCTGAGATGGGGAACGGCTGAGTTTTGGACTCGGCTGGTAACAAAATGTTCCAAACACACCCCATGCACAACTCCACCGGGGAAGGTGCCAGAAACGAGTTATGTTGGTAGTTTTTACACTACCCCGGTAGGCAGCTGAAAGGCACCATTAAACCTTTTCTTATCTGCTTCCTGGGCTAGAGATGGGGAACAGCTGAATTTTGGACTCGGCTGGTGACAGAATGTTCCAAACACACCCCATGCACAACTCCACCGGGGAAGGTGCCAGAAACGAGTTCTGTTGGTAGTTTTTACACTACCCCGGTAGGCAGCTGAAAGGCACCACAAAACTTGTTCTACCTGCTTTCTGGGCTGAGATGGGGAACGGCTGAATTTTGGACTCGGCTGCTGACAAAATGTTCCAAACACACCCCATGCACACCTCCACTGGCAAAGGTGCCAGAAACGAGTTCTGTTGGTAGTTTTTACACTACCCCGGTAGGCAGCTGAAAGGCACCACAGAAGTTTTTCTACCTGCTTTCTGGGCTGAGATGGGGATCAGCTGAATTTTGGACTCGGCTGGTGACAAAATGTTCTAAACACACCCCATGCACAGCTCCACCGGGGAAGGTGCCAGAAACGAGTTCTGTTGGTAGTTTTTACACTACCCCGGTAGACAGCTGAAAGGCACCACAAAACTTGTTCTACCTGCTTTCTGGGCTGAGGTGGGGAACAGCTGAGTTTTGGACTCGGCTGGTAACAAAATGTTCTAAACACACCCCATGCACAGCTCCACCGGCAAAGGTGCCAGAAAGGAGTTCTGTTGGTAGTTTTTACACTACCCCGGTAGGCAGCTGAAAGGCACCACAAAACTTGTTCTACCTGCTTTCTGGGCTGAGATGGGGAACGGCTGAATTTTGGACTCGGCTGGTAACAAAATGTTCCAAACACACCCCATGCACAGCTCCACCGGGGAAGGTGCCAGAAACGAGTTCTGTTGGTAGTTTTTACACTACCCCGGTAGGCAGCTGAAAGGCACCACAAAAGTTTTTCTACCTGCTTTCTGGGCTGAGATGGGGAACAGCTGAGTTTTGGACTCGGCTGCTGACAAAATGTTCCAAACACACCCCATGCACAACTCCACCGGGGAAGGTGCCAGAAACGAGTTCTGTTGGTAGTTTTTACACTACCCCGGTAGGCAGCTGAAAGGCACCACAAAACTTGTTCTACCTGCTTTCTGGGCTGAGATGGGGAACGGCTGAATTTTGGACTCGGCTGCTGACAAAATGTTCCAAACACACCCCATGCACAACTCCACCGGGGAAGGTGCCAGAAACGAGTTCTGTTGGTAGTTTTTACACTACCCCGGTAGGCAGCTGAAAGGCACCACAAAACTTGTTCTACCTGCTTTCTGGGCTGAGATGGGGAATCGCTGAATTTTGGACTCGGCTGGTGACAAAATGTTCCAAACACACCCCATGCACAGCTCCACCGGGGAAGGTGCCAGAAACGAGTTCTGTTGGTAGTTTTTACACTACCCCGGTAGGCAGCTGAAAGGCACCACAAAACTTGTTCTACCTGCTTTCTGGGCTGAGATGGGGAATCGCTGAATTTTGGACTCGGCTGGTGACAAAATGTTCCAAACACACCCCATGCACAACTCCACCGGGGAAGGTGCCAGAAACGAGTTCTGTTGGTAGTTTTTACACTACCCCGGTAGGCAGCTGAAAGGCACCACAAAACTTGTTCTACCTGCTTTCTGGGCTGAGATGGGGAATCGCTGAATTTTGGACTCGGCTGGTGACAAAATGTTCCAAACACACCCCATGCACAACTCCACCGGGGAAGGTGCCAGAAAGGAGTTCTGTTGGTAGTTTTTACACTACCCCGGTAGGCAGCTGAAAGGCACCACAAAACTTGTTCTACCTGCTTTCTGGGCTGAGATGGGGAATCGCTGAATTTTGGACTCGGCTGGTGACAAAATGTTCCAAACACACCCCATGCACAACTCCACCGGGGAAGGTGCCAGAAACGAGTTCTGTTGGTAGTTTTTACACTACCCCGGTAGGCAGCTGAAAGGCACCACAAAACTTGTTCTACCTGCTTTCTGGGCTGAGATGGGGAATCGCTGAATTTTGGACTCGGCTGGTGACAAAATGTTCCAAACACACCCCATGCACAGCTCCACCGGGGAAGGTGCCAGAATCGAGTTCCGTTGGTAGTTTTTACACTACCCCGGTAGGCAAGAGAAAGGCACCACAAAACTTGTTCTACCTGCTTTCTGGGCTGAGATGGGGAACGGCTGAATTTTGGACTCGGCTGCTGACAAAATGTTCCAAACACACCCCATGCACAACTCCACCGAGGAAGGTGCCAGAAACGAGTTCTGTTGGTAGTTTTTACACTACCCCGGTAGGCAGCTGAAAGGCACCATTAAACCTTTTCTTATCTGCTTCCTGGGCTAGAGATGGGGAACAGCTGAATTTTGGACTCGGCTGGTGACAAAATGTTCCAAACACACCCCATGCACAACTCCACCGGGGAAGGTGCCAGAAACGAGTTCTGTTGGTAGTTTTTACACTACCCCGGTAGGCAGCTGAAAGGCACCACAAAACTTGTTCTACCTGCTTTCTGGGCTGAGATGGGGAATCGCTGAATTTTGGACTCGGCTGGTGACAAAATGTTCCAAACACACCCCATGCACACCTCCACCGGGGAAGGTGCCAGAAACGAGTTCTGTTGGTAGTTTTTACACTACCCCGGTAGGCAGCTGGAAGGCACCACAAAACTTGTTCTACCTGCTTTCTGGGCTGAGATGGGGAATCGCTGAATTTTGGACTCGGCTGGTGACAAAATGTTCCAAACACACCCCATGCACAACTCCACCGGGGAAGGTGCCAGAAACGAGTTCTGTTGGTAGTTTTTACACTACCCCGGTAGGCAGCTGAAAGGCACCACAAAACTTGTTCTACCTGCTTTCTGGGCTGAGATGGGGAATCGCTGAATTTTGGACTCGGCTGGTGACAAAATGTTCCAAACACACCCCATGCACAACTCCACCGGAGAAGGTGCCAGAAACGAGTTCTGTTGGTAGTTTTTACACTACCCCGGTAGGCAGCTGAAAGGCACCACAAAACTTGTTCTACCTGCTTTCTGGGCTGAGATGGGGAATCGCTGAATTTTGGACTCGGCTGGTGACAAAATGTTCCAAACACACCCCATGCACAACTCCACCGGGGAAGGTGCCAGAAACGAGTTCTGTTGGTAGTTTTTACACTACCCCGGTAGGCAGCTGAAAGGCACCACAAAACTTGTTCTACCTGCTTTCTGGGCTGAGATGGGGAATCGTTGAATTTTGGACTCGGCTGGTAACAAAATGTTCCAAACACACCCCATGCACAGCTCCACCGGGGAAGGTGCCAGAATCGAGTTCCGTTGGTAGTTTTTACACTACCCCGGTAGGCAGCTGAAAGGCACCACAAAACTTGTTCTACCTGCTTTCTGGGCTGAGATGGGGAACGGCTGAATTTTGGACTCGGCTGGTGACAAAATGTTCCAAACACACCCCATGCACAACTCCACCGAGGAAGGTGCCAGAAACGAGTTCTGTTGGTAGTTTTTACACTACCCCGGTAGGCAGCTGAAAGGCACCACAAAAGTTTTGCTACCTGCTTTCTGGGCTGAGATGGGGAATCGCTGAATTTTGGACTCGGCTGCTGACAAAATGTTCCAAACACACCCCATGCACAGCTCCACCGGGGAAGGTGCCAGAAAGGAGTTCTCTTGGTAGTTTTTACAGTGCTCCGGGAGGCAGCTGAAAGGCACCAAAGAAGTTGTTCTACCTGCTTTCTGGGCTGAGATGGGGAATCGCTGATTGTTGCGGTCGGCTGGAGACGAAAAGTTCCAAACACACCCCATGCACACCTCCACCGGGGAAGGTGCCAGAAACGAGTTCTGTTGGTAGTTTTTACACTACCCCGGTAGGCAGCTGAAAGGCACCACAAAACTTGTTCTACCTGCTTTCTGGGCTGAGATGGGGAAGCGCTGAATTTTGGACTCGGCTGGTGACAAAATGTTCCAAACACACCCCATGCACAACTCCACCGGGGAAGGTGCCAGAAACGAGTTCTGTTGGTAGTTTTTACACTACCCCGGTAGGCAGCTGAAAGGCACCACAAAACTTGTTCTACCTGCTTTCTGGGCTGAGATGGGGAATCGCTGAATTTTGGACTCGGCTGGTGACAAAATGTTCCAAACACACCCCATGCACACCTCCACCGGGGAAGGTGCCAGAATCGAGTTCCGTTGGTAGTTTTTACACTACCCCGGTAGGCAGCTGAAAGGCACCACAAAACTTGTTCTACCTGCTTTCTGGGCTGAGATGGGGAACGGCTGAATTTTGGACTCGGCTGCTGACAAAATGTTCCAAACACACCCCATGCACAACTCCACCGAGGAAGGTGCCAGAAACGAGTTCTGTTGGTAGTTTTTACACTACCCCGGTAGGCAGCTGAAAGGCGCCACAAATGTTTTTCTACCTGCTTTCTGGGCTGAGATGGGGAATCGCTGAATTTTGGACTCGGCTGGTGACAAAATGTTCCAAACACACCCCATGCACAACTCCACCGGGGAAGGTGCCAGAAACGAGTTCTGTTGGTAGTTTTTACACTACCCCGGTAGGCAGCTGAAAGGCACCACAAAACTTGTTCTACCTGCTTTCTGGGCTGAGATGGGGAACGGCTGAGTTTTGGACTCGGCTGGTAACAAAATGTTCCAAACACACCCCATGCACAACTCCACCGGGGAAGGTGCCAGAAACGAGTTCTGTTGGTAGTTTTTACACTACCCCGGTAGGCAGCTGAAAGGCACCACAAAACTTGTTCTACCTGCTTTCTGGGCTGAGATGGGGAATCGCTGAATTTTGGACTCGGCTGGTGACAAAATGTTCCAAACACACCCCATGCACACCTCCACCGGGGAAGGTGCCAGAAACGAGTTCTGTTGGTAGTTTTTACACTACCCCGGTAGGCAGCTGAAAGGCACCACAAAACTTGTTCTACCTGCTTTCTGGGCTGAGATGGGGAATCGCTGAATTTTGGACTCGGCTGCTGACAAAATGTTCCAAACACACCCCATGCACACCTCCACCGGGGAAGGTGCCAGAAACGAGTTCTGTTGGTAGTTTTTACACTACCCCGGTAGGCAGCTGGAAGGCACCACAAAACTTGTTCTACCTGCTTTCTGGGCTGAGATGGGGAATCGCTGAATTTTGGACTCGGCTGGTGACAAAATGTTCCAAACACACCCCATGCACAACTCCACCGGGGAAGGTGCCAGAAACGAGTTCTGTTGGTAGTTTTTACACTACCCCGGTAGGCAGCTGAAAGGCACCACAAAACTTGTTCTACCTGCTTTCTGGGCTGAGATGGGGAATCGCTGAATTTTGGACTCGGCTGGTGACAAAATGTTCCAAACACACCCCATGCACAACTCCACCGGAGAAGGTGCCAGAAACGAGTTCTGTTGGTAGTTTTTACACTACCCCGGTAGGCAAGAGAAAGGCACCACAAAACTTGTTCTACCTGCTTTCTGGGCTGAGATGGGGAATCGCTGAATTTTGGACTCGGCTGGTGACAAAATGTTCCAAACACACCCCATGCACAACTCCACCGGGGAAGGTGCCAGAAACGAGTTCTGTTGGTAGTTTTTACACTACCCCGGTAGGCAGCTGAAAGGCACCACAAAACTTGTTCTACCTGCTTTCTGGGCTGAGATGGGGAATCGTTGAATTTTGGACTCGGCTGGTGACAAAATGTTCCAAACACACCCCATGCACAGCTCCACCGGGGAAGGTGCCAGAATCGAGTTCCGTTGGTAGTTTTTACACTACCCCGGTAGGCAGCTGAAAGGCACCACAAAACTTGTTCTACCTGCTTTCTGGGCTGAGATGGGGAACGGCTGAATTTTGGACTCGGCTGCTGACAAAATGTTCCAAACACACCCCATGCACAACTCCACCGAGGAAGGTGCCAGAAACGAGTTCTGTTGGTAGTTTTTACACTACCCCGGTAGGCAGCTGAAAGGCACCACAAAACTTGTTGTACCTGCTTTCTGGGCTGAGATGAGGAACGGCTGAATTTTGGACTCGGCTGGTGACAAAATGTTCCAAACACACCCCATGCACAACTCCACCGGGGAAGGTGCCAGAAACGAGTTCTGTTGGTAGTTTTTTCACTACCCCGGTAGGCAGCTGAAAGGCACCACAAAACTTGTTGTACCTGCTTTCTGGGCAGAGATGGGGAACGGCTGAATTTTGGACTCGGCTGGTAACAAAATGTTCCAAACACACCCCATGCACAACTCCACCGGGGAAGGTGCCAGAAACGAGTTCTGTTGGTAGTTTTTACAGTACCCCGGTAGGCAGCTGAAAGGCACCACAAAACTTGTTCTACCTGCTTTCTGGGCTGAGATGGGGAATCGCTGAATTTTGGACTCGGCTGGTGACAAAATGTTCCAAACACACCCCATGCACACCTTCACTGGCAAAGGTGCCAGAAACGAGTTCTGTTGGTAGTTTTTACACTACCCCGGTAGGCAGCTGAAAGGCACCACAAAACTTGTTCTACCTGCTTTCTGGGCTGAGATGGGGAATCGCTGAATTTTGGACTCGGCTGGTGACAAAATGTTCCAAACACACCCCATGCACAACTCCTCCGGGGAAGGTGCCAGAAACGAGTTCTGTTGGTAGTTTTTACACTACCCCGGTAGGCAGCTGAAAGGCACCACAAAAGTTTTTCTACCTGCTTTCTGGGCTGAGATGGGGATCCGCTGAATTTTGGACTCGGCTGCTGACAAAATGTTCCAAACACACCCCATGCACAACTCCACCGGGGAAGGGGCCAGAAACGAGTTCTGTTGGTAGTTTTTACACTACCCCGGTAGGCAGCTGAAAGGCACCACAAAACTTGTTGTACCTGCTTTCTGGGCTGAGATGGGGAACGGCTGAATTTTGGACTCGGCTGCTGACAAAATGTTCCAAACACACCCCATGCACAGCTCCACCGGCAAAGGTGCCAGAAACGAGTTCTGTTGGTAGTTTTTACAGTACCCCAGTAGGCAGCTGAAAGGCACCACAAAACTTGTTGTACCTGCTTTCTGGGCTGAGATGAGGAACAGCTGAATTTTGGACTCGGCTGCTGACAAAATGTTCCAAACACACCCCATGCACAGCTCCACCGGCAATGGTGCCAGAAACGAGTTCTGTTGGTAGTTTTTACAGTACCCTGGTAGGCAAGAGAAAGGCACCACAAAACTTGTTCTACCTGCTTTCTGGGCTGAGATGGAGAATCGCTGAATTTTGGACTCGGCTCCTGACAAAATGTTCCAAACACACCCCATGCACAACTCCACCGGGGAAGGTGCGAGAAAGGAGTTCTGTTGGTAGTTTTTACACTACCCCGGTAGGCAGCTGAAAGGCACCACAAAACTTGTTGTACCTGCTTTCTGGGCTGAGATGGAGAATCGCTGAATTTTGGACTCGGCTGCTGACAAAATGTTCCAAACACACCCCATGCACAGCTCCACCGGCAAAGGTGCCAGAAACGAGTTCTGTTGGTAGTTTTTACAGTACCCCAGTAGGCAGCTGAAAGGCACCACAAAACTTGTTGTACCTGCTTTCTGGGCTGAGATGAGGAACGGCTGAGTTTTGGACTCGGCTGGTGAAAAAATGTTCCAAACACACCCCATGCACACCTCCACCGGGGAAGGTGCCAGAAACGAGTTCTGTTGGTAGTTTTTACACTACCCCGGTAGGCAGCTGAAAGGCACCACAAAAGTTTTGCTACCTGCTTTCTGGGCTGAGATGGGGAATCGCTGAATTTTGGACTCGGCTCCTGACAAAATGTTCCAAACACACCCCATGCACACCTCCACCGGGGAAGGTGCCAGAAACGAGTTCTGTTGGTAGTTTTTACACTACCCCGGTAGGCAGCTGAAAGGCACCACAAAACTTGTTGTACCTGCTTTCTGGGCTGAGATGGAGAATCGCTGAATTTTGGACTCGGCTCCTGACAAAATGTTCCAAACACACCCCATGCACAACTCCACCGGGGAAGGTGCGAGAAAGGAGTTCTGTTGGTAGTTTTTACACTACCCCGGTAGGCAGCTGAAAGGCACCACAAAACTTGTTGTACCTGCTTTCTGGGCTGAGATGGAGAATCGCTGAATTTTGGACTCGGCTGGTGACAAAATGTTCCAAACACACCCCATGCACAACTCCACCGGGGAAGGTGCCAGAAACGAGTTCTGTTGGTAGTTTTTACACTACCCCGGTAGGCAGCTGAAAGGCACCACAAAACTTGTTCTACCTGCTTTCTGGGCAGAGATGGGGAACGGCTGAATTTTGGACTCGGCTGGTGAAAAAATGTTCCAAACACACCCCATGCACAACTCCACCGGGGAAGGTGCCAGAAACGAGTTCTGTTGGTAGTTTTTACAGTACCCCGGTAGGCAGCTGAAAGGCACCACAAAACTTGTTCTACCTGCTTTCTGGGCTGAGATGGGGAATCGCTGAATTTTGGACTCGGCTGGTGACAAAATGTTCCAAACACACCCCATGCACACCTTCACTGGCAAAGGTGCCAGAAACGAGTTCTGTTGGTAGTTTTTACACTACCCCGGTAGGCAGCTGAAAGGCACCACAAAACTTGTTCTACCTGCTTTCTGGGCTGAGATGGGGAATCGCTGAATTTTGGACTCGGCTGGTGACAAAATGTTCCAAACACACCCCATGCACACCTTCACTGGCAAAGGTGCCAGAAACGAGTTCTGTTGGTAGTTTTTACACTACCCCGGTAGGCAGCTGAAAGGCACCACAAAACTTGTTCTACCTGCTTTCTGGGCTGAGATGGGGAACAGCTGAATTTTGGACTCGGCTGGTGACAAAATGTTCCAAACACACCCCATGCACAGCTCCACCGGGGAAGGTGCCAGAAACGAGTTCTGTTGGTAGTTTTTACACTACCCCGGTAGGCAGCTGAAAGGCACCACAAAAGTTTTGCTGCCTGCTTTCTGGGCTGAGATGGGGAACGGCTGAATTTTGGACTCGGCTGGTGAAAAAATGTTCCAAACACACCCCATGCACAACTCCACCGGGGAAGGTGCCAGAAACGAGTTCTGTTGGTAGTTTTTACACTACCCCGGTAGGCAAGAGAAAGGCACCACAAAACTTGTTGTACCTGCTTTCTGGGCTGAGATGGAGAATCGCTGAATTTTGGACTCGGCTGGTGACAAAATGTTCCAAACACACCCCATGCACAACTCCACCGGGGAAGGTGCCAGAAACGAGTTCTTTTGGTAGTTTTTACAGTACCCCGGTAGGCAGCTGAAAGGCACCACAAAACTTGTTGTACCTGCTTTCTGGGCTGAGATGGAGAATCGCTGAATTTTGGACTCGGCTGCTGACAAAATGTTCCAAACACACCCCATGCACAGCTCCACCGGCAAAGGTGCCAGAAACGAGTTCTGTTGGTAGTTTTTACACTACCCCGGTAGGCAGCTGAAAGGCACCACAAAACTTGTTCTACCTGCTTTCTGGGCTGAGATGGAGAATCGCTGAATTTTGGACTCGGCTGCTGACAAAATGTTCCAAACACACCCCATGCACAACTCCTCCGGGGAAGGTGCCAGAAACGAGTTCTGTTGGTAGTTTTTACACTACCCCGGTAGGCAAGAGAAAGGCACTACAAAACTTGTTCTACCTGCTTTCTGGGCTGAGATGGAGAATAGCTGAATTTTGGACTCGGCTGCTGACAAAATGTTCCAAACACACCCCATGCACAACTCCACCGGGGAAGGTGCCAGAAACGAGTTCTGTTGGTAGTTTTTACAGTACCCCGGTAGGCAGCTGAAAGGCACCACAAAAGTTTTTCTACCTGCTTTCTGGGCTGAGATGGAGAATCGCTGAATTTTGGACTCGGCTCCCGACAAAATGTTCCAAACACACCCCATGCACAACTCCACCGGGGAAGGTGCGAGAAAGGAGTTCTGTTGGTAGTTTTTACACTACCCCGGTAGGCAGCTGAAAGGCACCACAAAACTTGTTGTACCTGCTTTCTGGGCTGAGATGGAGAATCGCTGAATTTTGGACTCGGCTGGTGACAAAATGTTCCAAACACACCCCATGCACAACTCCACCGGGGAAGGTGCCAGAAACGAGTTCTGTTGGTAGTTTTTACACTACCCCGGTAGGCAGCTGAAAGGCACCACAAAACTTGTTCTACCTGCTTTCTGGGCTGAGATGGGGAATCGCTGAATTTTGGACTCGGCTGGTGACAAAATGTTCCAAACACACCCCATGCACAGCTCCACCGGGGAAGGTGCCAGAAACGAGTTCTGTTGGTAGTTTTTACACTACCCCGGTAGGCAGCTGAAAGGCACCACAAAAGTTTTGCTGCCTGCTTTCTGGGCTGAGATGGGGAACGGCTGAATTTTGGACTCGGCTGCTGACAAAATGTTCCAAACACACCCCATGCACACCTCCACCGGGGAAGGTGCCAGAAACGAGTTCTGTTGGTAGTTTTTACACTACCCCGGTAGGCAAGAGAAAGGCACCACAAAACTTGTTGTACCTGCTTTCTGGGCTGAGATGGAGAATCGCTGAATTTTGGACTCGGCTGGTGACAAAATGTTCCAAACACACCCCATGCACAACTCCACCGGGGAAGGTGCCAGAAACGAGTTCTGTTGGTAGTTTTTACACTACCCCGGTAGGCAGCTGAAAGGCACCACAAAACTTGTTGTACCTGCTTTCTGGGCTGAGATGGAGAATCGCTGAATTTTGGACTCGGCTGCTGACAAAATGTTCCAAACACACCCCATGCACAGCTCCACCGGCAAAGGTGCCAGAAACGAGTTCTGTTGGTAGTTTTTACACTACCCCGGTAGGCAGCTGAAAGGCACCACAAAACTTGTTCTACCTGCTTTCTGGGCTGAGATGGAGAATCGCTGAATTTTGGACTCGGCTGCTGACAAAATGTTCCAAACACACCCCATGCACAACTCCACCGGGGAAGGTGCCAGAAACGAGTTCTGTTGGTAGTTTTTACACTACCCCGGTAGGCAAGAGAAAGGCACTACAAAACTTGTTCTACCTGCTTTCTGGGCTGAGATGGAGAATAGCTGAATTTTGGACTCGGCTGCTGACAAAATGTTCCAAACACACCCCATGCACAACTCCACCGGGGAAGGTGCCAGAAAGGAGTTCTGTTGGTAGTTTTTACAGTACCCCGGTAGGCAGCTGAAAGGCACCACAAAAGTTTTTCTACCTGCTTTCTGGGCTGAGATGGGGAACAGCTGAGTTTTAGACTCGGCTGCTGACAAAATGTTCCAAACACACCCCATGCACAACTCCACCGGGGAAGGTGCCAGAAACGAGTTCTGTTGGTAGTTTTTACACTACCCCAGTAGGCAGCTGAAAGGCACCACAAAACTTGTTGTACCTGCTTTCTGGGCTGAGATGGAGAATCGCTGAATTTTGGACTCGGCTCCTGACAAAATGTTCCAAACACACCCCATGCACAACTCCACCGGGGAAGGGGCCAGAAACGAGTTCTGTTGGTAGTTTTTACACTACCCCGGTAGGCAGCTGAAAGGCACCACAAAACTTGTTGTACCTGCTTTCTGGGCTGAGATGGGGAACGGCTGAATTTTGGACTCGGCTGGTGACAAAATGTTCCAAACACACCCCATGCACAACTCCACCGGGGAAGGTGCCAGAAACGAGTTCTGTTGGTAGTTTTTACAGTACCCCGGTAGGCAGCTGAAAGGCACCACAAAACTTGTTGTACCTGCTTTCTGGGCTGAGATGGGGAAGCGCTGAATTTTGGACTCGGCTGGTGACAAAATGTTCCAATTACACCCCATGCACAGCTCCACCGGCAAAGGTGCCAGAAACGAGTTCTGTTGGTAGTTTTTACACTACCCCGGTAGGCAGCTGAAAGGCACCACAAAACTTGTTCTACCTGCTTTCTGGGCTGAGATGGAGAATCGCTGAATTTTGGATTCGGCTGCTGACAAAATGTTCCAAACACACCCCATGCACAACTCCTCCGGGGAAGGTGCCAGAAACGAGTTCTGTTGGTAGTTTTTACACTACCCCGGTAGGCAAGAGAAAGGCACTACAAAACTTGTTCTACCTGCTTTCTGGGCTAAGATGGAGAATAGCTGAATTTTGGACTCGGCTGCTGACAAAATGTTCCAAACACACCCCATGCACAACTCCACCGGGGAAGGTGCCAGAAACGAGTTCTTTTGGTAGTTTTTACACTACCCCGGTAGGCAGCTGAAAGGCACCACAAAAGTTTTTCTACCTGCTTTCTGGGCTGAGATGGGGATCAGCTGAATTTTGGACTCGGCTGCTGACAAAATGTTCCAAACACACCCCATGCACACCTCCACCGGGGAAGGTGCCAGAAACGAGTTCTGTTGGTAGTTTTTACAGTACCCCGGTAGGCAGCTGAAAGGCACCACAAAACTTGTTGTACCTGCTTTCTGGGCTGAGATGGAGAATCGCTGAATTTTGGACTCGGCTGGTGACAAAATGTTCCAAACACACCCCATGCACAACTCCACCGGGGAAGGTGCCAGAAACGAGTTCTGTTGGTAGTTTTTACACTACCCCGGTAGGCAGCTGAAAGGCACCACAAAACTTGTTGTACCTGCTTTCTCGGCTGAGATGGGGAACAGCTGAATTTTGGACTCGGCTGGTGACAAAATGTTCCAAACACACCCCATGCACAGCTCCACCGCCAAAGGTGCCAGAAACGAGTTCTGTTGGTAGTTTTTACACTACCCCGGTAGGCAGCTGAAAGGCACCACAAAAGTTTTGCTGCCTGCTTTCTGGGCAGAGATGGGGAACGGCTGAATTTTGGACTCGGCTGGTGACGAAATGTTCCAAACACACCCCATGCACACCTCCACCGGGGAAGGTGCCAGAAACGAGTTCTGTTGGTAGTTTTTACACTACCACGGTAGGCAGCTGAAAGGCACCACAAAACTTGTTCTACCTGCTTTCTGGGCTGAGATGGAGAATCGCTGAATTTTGGACTCGGCTCCTGACAAAATGTTCCAAACACACCCCATGCACAACTCCACCAGGGAAGGTGCCAGAAACGAGTTCTGTTGGTAGTTTTTACAGTACCCCGGTAGGCAGCTGAAAGGCACCACAAAACTTGTTGTACCTGCTTTCTGGGCTGAGATGGAGAATCGCTGAATTTTGGACTCGGCTGGTGACAAAATGTTCCAAACACACCCCATGCACAGCTCCACCGGCAAAGGTGCCAGAAACGAGTTCTGTTGGTAGTTTTTACACTACCCCGGTAGGCAGCTGAAAGGCACCACAAAACTTGTTCTACCTGCTTTCTGGGCTGAGATGGAGAATCGCTGAATTTTGGATTCGGCTGCTGACAAAATGTTCCAAACACACCCCATGCACAACTCCTCCGGGGAAGGTGCCAGAAACGAGTTCTGTTGGTAGTTTTTACACTACCCCGGTAGGCAAGAGAAAGGCACTACAAAACTTGTTGTACCTGCTTTCTGGGCTGAGATGGAGAATAGCTGAATTTTGGACTCGGCTGCTGACAAAATGTTCCAAACACACCCCATGCACAACTCCACCGGGGAAGGTGCCAGAAACGAGTTCTTTTGGTAGTTTTTACACTACCCCGGTAGGCAGCTGAAAGGCACCACAAAAGTTTTTCTACCTGCTTTCTGGGCTGAGATGGGGATCAGCTGAATTTTGGACTCGGCTGCTGACAAAATGTTCCAAACACACCCCATGCACACCTCCACCGGGGAAGGTGCCAGAAACGAGTTCTGTTGGTAGTTTTTACAGTACCCCGGTAGGCAGCTGAAAGGCACCACAAAACTTGTTGTACCTGCTTTCTGGGCTGAGATGGAGAATCGCTGAATTTTGGACTCGGCTGGTGACAAAATGTTCCAAACACACCCCATGCACAACTCCACCGGGGAAGGTGCCAGAAACGAGTTCTGTTGGTAGTTTTTACACTACCCCGGTAGGCAGCTGAAAGGCACCACAAAACTTGTTCTACCTGCTTTCTGGGCTGAGATGGGGAACAGCTGAATTTTGGACTCGGCTGGTGACAAAATGTTCCAAACACACCCCATGCACAACTCCACCGGGGAAGGTGCCAGAAACGAGTTCTGTTGGTAGTTTTTACACTACCCCGGTAGGCAGCTGAAAGGCACCACAAAACTTGTTGTACCTGCTTTCTGGGCTGAGATGGGGAACGGCTGAATTTTGGACTCGGCTGGTGAAAAAATGTTCCAAACACACCCCATGCACACCTCCACCGGGGAAGGTGCCAGAAACGAGTTCTGTTGGTAGTTTTTACAGTACCCCGGTAGGCAAGAGAAAGGCACCACAAAACTTGTTCTACCTGCTTTCTGGGCTGAGATGGAGAATCGCTGAATTTTGGACTCGGCTCCTGACAAAATGTTCCAAACACACCCCATGCACAACTCCACCGGGGAAGGTGCGAGAAAGGAGTTCTGTTGGTAGTTTTTACAGTACCCCGGTAGGCAGCTGAAAGGCACCACAAAACTTGTTCTACCTGCTTTCTGGGCTGAGATGGAGAATCGCTGAATTTTGGACTCGGCTGCTGACAAAATGTTCCAAACACACCCCATGCACAACTCCTCCGGGGAAGGTGCCAGAAACGAGTTCCGTTGGTAGTTTTTACACTACCCCGGTAGGCAAGAGAAAGGCACTACAAAACTTGTTCTACCTGCTTTCTGGGCTGAGATGGAGAATAGCTGAATTTTGGACTCGGCTGCTGACAAATTGTTCCAAACACACACCATGCACAACTCCACCGGGGAAGGGGCCAGAAACGAGTTCTGTTGGTAGTTTTTACACTACCCCGGTAGGCAGCTGAAAGGCACCACAAAACTTGTTGTACCTGCTTTCTGGGCTGAGATGGGGAAGCGCTGAATTTTGGACTCGGCTGCTGACAAAACGTTCCAAACACACCCCATGCACAACTCCACCGGGGAAGGTGCCAGAAACGAGTTCTGTTGGTAGTTTTTACACTACCCCGGTAGGCAAGAGAAAGGCACCACAAAACTTGTTCTACCTGCTTTCTGGGCTGAGATGGAGAATCGCTGAATTTTGGACTCGGCTGGTGAAAAAATGTTCCAAACACACCCCATGCACATCTCCACCGGGGAAGGTGCGAGAAAGGAGTTCTGTTGGTAGTTTTTACACTACCCCGGTAGGCAGCTGAAAGGCACCACAAAACTTGTTGTACCTGCTTTCTGGGCTGAGATGGAGAATCGCTGAATTTTGGACTCGGCTGGTGACAAAATGTTCCAAACACACCCCATGCACAACTCCACCGGGGAAGGTGCCAGAAACGAGTTCTGTTGGTAGTTTTTACAGTACCCCGGTAGGCAGCTGAAAGGCACCACAAAACTTGTTGTACCTGCTTTCTGGGCTGAGATGGGGAAC
Organism: Falco biarmicus; assembly: GCF_023638135.1. Taxonomy (NCBI): domain Eukaryota; kingdom Metazoa; phylum Chordata; class Aves; order Falconiformes; family Falconidae; genus Falco; species Falco biarmicus. Next base: position 144,821 of record NW_026611774.1, read on the forward strand.
AGCTGAATTTTGGACTCGGCTGGTAACAAAATGTTCCAAACACACCCCATGCACAACTCCACCGGGGAAGGTGCCAGAAACGAGTTCTGTTGGTAGTTTTTACACTACCCCGGTAGGCAGCTGAAAGGCACCACAAAACTTGTTGTACCTGCTTTCTGGGCTGAGATGGGGAACAGCTGAATTTTGGACTCGGCAGGTGACAAAATGTTCCAAACACACCCCATGCACAACTCCACCGGCAAAGGTGCCAGAAACGAGTTCCGTTGGTAGTTTTTACACTACCCCGGTAGGCAAGAGAAAGGCACTACAAAACTTGTTCTACCTGCTTTCTGGGCTGAGATGGAGAATAGCTGAATTTTGGACTCGGCTGCTGACAAATTGTTCCAAACACACCCCATGCACAACTCCACCGGGGAAGGGGCCAGAAACGAGTTCTGTTGGTAGTTTTTACACTACCCCGGTAGGCAGCTGAAAGGCACCACAAAACTTGTTGTACCTGCTTTCTGGGCTGAGATGGGGAAGCGCTGAATTTTGGACTCGGCTGCTGACAAAACGTTCCAAACACACCCCATGCACAACTCCACCGGGGAAGGTGCCAGAAACGAGTTCTGTTGGTAGTTTTTACACTACCCCGGTAGGCAGCTGAAAGGCACCACAAAACTTGTTGTACCTGCTTTCTGGGCTGAGATGGAGAATCGCTGAATTTTGGACTCGGCTGGTGAAAAAATGTTCCAAACACACCCCATGCACATCTCCACCGGGGAAGGTGCGAGAAAGGAGTTCTGTTGGTAGTTTTTACACTACCCCGGTAGGCAGCTGAAAGGCACCACAAAACTTGTTCTACCTGCTTTCTGGGCTGAGATGGGGAATCGCTGAATTTTCGACTCGGCTGGTGACAAAATGTTCCAAACACACCCCATGCACAACTCCACCGGGGAAGGTGCCAGAAACGAGTTCTGTTGGTAGTTTTTACACTACCCCGGTAGGCAGCTGAAAGGCACCACAAAACTTGTTCTACCTGCTTTCTGGGCTGAGATGGGGAACAGCTGAATTTTGGACTCGGCTGGTAACAAAATGTTTTAAACACACCCCATGCACAACTCCACCGGGGAAGGTGCCAGAAACGAGTTCTGTTGGTAGTTTTTACACTACCCCGGTAGGCAGCTGAAAGGCACCACAAAACTTGTTCTACCTGCTTTCTGGGCTGAGATGGGGAACAGCTGAATTTTGGACTCGGCTGGTGACAAAATGTTCCAAACACACCCCATGCACAGCTCCACCGGGGAAGGTGCCAGAAACGAGTTCTGTTGGTAGTTTTTACACTACCACAATAGGCAGCTGAAAGGCACCACAAAACTTGTTCTACCTGCTTTCTGGGCTGAGATGGGGAATCGCTGAATTTTGGACTCGGCTGGTGACAAAATGTTCCAAACACACCCCATGCACAACTCCTCCGGGGAAGGTGCCAGAAACGAGTTCTGTTGGTAGTTTTTACACTACCCCGGTAGGCAGCTGAAAGGCACCACAAAACTTGTTGTACCTGCTTTCTGGGCTGAGATGGGGAACGGCTGAATTTTGGACTCGGCTGGTGACAAAATGTTCCAAACACACCCCATGCACAGCTCCACCGGCAAAGGTGCCAGAAACGAGTTCTGTTGGTAGTTTTTACACTACCCCGGTAGGCAGCTGAAAGGCACCACAAAACTTGTTGTACCTGCTTTCTGGGCTGAGATGGGGAACAGCTGAATTTTGGACTCGGCTGGTGACAAAATGTTCCAAACACACCCCATGCACAACTCCACCGGCAAAGGTGCCAGAAACGAGTTCCGTTGGTAGTTTTTACACTACCCCGGTAGGCAAGAGAAAGGCACTACAAAACTTGTTCTACCTGCTTTCTGGGCTGAGATGGAGAATAGCTGAATTTTGGACTCGGCTGCTGACAAATTGTTCCAAACACACCCCATGCACAACTCCACCGGGGAAGGGGCCAGAAACGAGTTCTGTTGGTAGTTTTTACACTACCCCGGTAGGCAGCTGAAAGGCACCACAAAACTTGTTCTACCTGCTTTCTGGGCTGAGATGGGGAAGCGCTGAATTTTGGACTCGGCTGCTGACAAAACGTTCCAAACACACCCCATGCACAACTCCACCGGGGAAGGTGCCAGAAACGAGTTCTGTTGGTAGTTTTTACACTACCCCGGTAGGCAGCTGAAAGGCACCACAAAACTTGTTGTACCTGCTTTCTGGGCTGAGATGGAGAATCGCTGAATTTTGGACTCGGCTGGTGAAAAAATGTTCCAAACACACCCCATGCACATCTCCACCGGGGAAGGTGCGAGAAAGGAGTTCTGTTGGTAGTTTTTACACTACCCCGGTAGGCAGCTGAAAGGCACCACAAAACTTGTTCTACCTGCTTTCTGGGCTGAGATGGGGAATCGCTGAATTTTCGACTCGGCTGGTGACAAAATGTTCCAAACACACCCCATGCACAACTCCACCGGGGAAGGTGCCAGAAACGAGTTCTGTTGGTAGTTTTTACACTACCCCGGTAGGCAGCTGAAAGGCACCACAAAACTTGTTCTACCTGCTTTCTGGGCTGAGATGGGGAACAGCTGAATTTTGGACTCGGCTGGTAACAAAATGTTTTAAACACACCCCATGCACAACTCCACCGGGGAAGGTGCCAGAAACGAGTTCTGTTGGTAGTTTTTACACTACCCCGGTAGGCAAGAGAAAGGCACCACAAAACTTGTTCTACCTGCTTTCTGGGCTGAGATGGGGAATCGCTGAATTTTGGACTCGGCTGGTGACAAAATGTTCCAAACACACCCCATGCACAGCTCCACCGGGGAAGGTGCCAGAAACGAGTTCTGTTGGTAGTTTTTACACTACCACAATAGGCAGCTGAAAGGCACCACAAAACTTGTTCTACCTGCTTTCTGGGCTGAGATGGGGAATCGCTGAATTTTGGACTCGGCTGGTGACAAAATGTTCCAAACACACCCCATGCACAACTCCTCCGGGGAAGGTGCCAGAAACGAGTTCTGTTGGTAGTTTTTACACTACCCCGGTAGGCAGCTGAAAGGCACCACAAAACTTGTTGTACCTGCTTTCTGGGCTGAGATGGGGAACGGCTGAATTTTGGACTCGGCTGGTGACAAAATGTTCCAAACACACCCCATGCACAGCTCCACCGGCAAAGGTGCCAGAAACGAGTTCTGTTGGTAGTTTTTACAGTACCCCGGTAGGCAGCTGAAAGGCACCACAAAACTTGTTGTACCTGCTTTCTGGGCTGAGATGAGGAACGGCTGAATTTTGGACTCGGCTGGTGACAAAATGTTCCAAACACACCCCATGCACAACTCCACCGGGGAAGGTGCCAGAAACGAGTTCTGTTGGTAGTTTTTACACTACCCCGGTAGGCAGCTGAAAGGCACCACAAAACTTGTTGTACCTGCTTTCTGGGCTGAGATGGGGAACGGCTGAATTTTGGACTCGGCTGGTGAAAAAATGTTCCAAACACACCCCATGCACACCTCCACCGGGGAAGGTGCCAGAAACGAGTTCTGTTGGTAGTTTTTACAGTACCCCGGTAGGCAAGAGAAAGGCACCACAAAACTTGTTCTACCTGCTTTCTGGGCTGAGATGGAGAATCGCTGAATTTTGGACTCGGCTGGTGACAAAATGTTCCAAACACACCCCATGCACAACTCCTCCGGGGAAGGTGCCAGAAACGAGTTCTGTTGGTAGTTTTTACACTACCCCGGTAGGCAAGAGAAAGGCACTACAAAACTTGTTCTACCTGCTTTCTGGGCTGAGATGGAGAATAGCTGAATTTTGGACTCGGCTGGTGACAAATTGTTCCAAACACACACCATGCACAACTCCACCGGGGAAGGGGCCAGAAACGAGTTCTGTTGGTAGTTTTTACACTACCCCGGTAGGCAGCTGAAAGGCACCACAAAAGTTTTTCTACCTGCTTTCTGGGCTGAGATGGGGATCAGCTGAATTTTGGACTCGGCTGCTGACAAAATGTTCCAAACACACCCCATGCACAACTCCACCGGGGAAGGTGCCAGAAACGAGTTCTATTGGTAGTTTTTACACTACCCCGGTAGGCAGCTGAAAGGCACCACAAAACTTGTTGTACCTGCTTTCTGGGCTGAGATGGGGAAGCGCTGAATTTTGGACTCAGCTGCTGACAAAACGTTCCAAACACACCCCATGCACAACTCCACCGGGGAAGGTGCCAGAAACGAGTTCTGTTGGTAGTTTTTACACTACCCCGGTAGGCAGCTGAAAGGCACCACAAAACTTGTTCTACCTGCTTTCTGGGCTGAGATGGGGAACGGCTGAATTTTGGACTCGGCTGGTGAAAAAATGTTCCAAACACACCCCATGCACACCTCCACCGGGGAAGGTGCCAGAAACGAGTTCTTTTGGTAGTTTTTACAGTACCCCGGTAGGCAGTTGAAAGGCACCACAAAAGTTTTGCTACCTGCTTTCTGGGCTGAGATGGGGAATCGCTGAATTTTGGACTCGGCTCCTGACAAAATGTTCCAAACACACCCCATGCACACCTCCACCGGGGAAGGTGCCAGAAACGAGTTCTGTTGGTACTTTTTACACTACCCCGGTAGGCAGCTGAAAGGCACCACAAAACTTGTTCTACCTGCTTTCTGGGCTGAGATGGAGAATCGCTGAATTTTGGACTCGGCTCCTGACAAAATGTTCCAAACACACCCCATGCACATCTCCACCGGGGAAGGTGCCAGAAAGGAGTTCTGTTGGTAGTTTTTACAGTACCCCGGTAGGCAGCTGAAAGGCACCACAAAACTTGTTGTACCTGCTTTCTGGGCTGAGATGGAGAATCGCTGAATTTTGGACTCGGCTGGTGACAAAATGTTCCAAACACACCCCATGCACAACTCCACCGGGGAAGGTGCCAGAAACGAGTTCTGTTGGTAGTTTTTACAGTACCCCGGTAGGCAGCTGAAAGGCACCACAAAACTTGTTCTACCTGCTTTCTGGGCTGAGATGGGGAACGGCTGTATTTTGGACTCGGCTGATAACAAAATGTTCCAAACACACCCCATGCACAACTCCACCGGGGAAGGTGCCAGAATCGAGTTCTGTTGATAGTTTTTACACTACCCCGGTAGGCAGCTGAAAGGCACCACAAAACTTGTTCTACCTGCTTTCTGGGCTGAGATGGGGAACAGCTGAATTTTGGACTCGGCTGGTGACAAAATGTTCCAAACACACCCCATGCACAGCTCCACCGGCAAAGGTGCCAGAAACGAGTTCTGTTGGTAGTTTTTACACTACCACGGTAGGCAGCTGAAAGGCACCACAAAACTTGTTCTACCTGCTTACTGGGCTGAGATGGGGAATCGCTGAATTTTGGACTCGGCTGGTGACAAAATGTTCCAAACACACCCCATGCACAACTCCTCCGGGGAAGGTGCCAGAAACGAGTTCTGTTGGTAGTTTTTACACTACCCCGGTAGGCAGCTGAAAGGCACCACAAAACTTGTTGTACCTGCTTTCTGGGCTGAGATGGGGAACAGCTGAATTTTGGACTCGGCTGCTGACAAAATGTTCCAAACACACCCCATGCACAGCTCCACCGGCAAAGGTGCCAGAAACGAGTTCTGTTGGTAGTTTTTACAGTACCCCAGTAGGCAGCTGAAAGGCACCACAAAACTTGTTGTACCTGCTTTCTGGGCTGAGATGAGGAACGGCTGAATTTTGGACTCGGCTGGTGACAAAATGTTCCAAACACACCCCATGCACAACTCCACCGGGGAAGGTGCCAGAAACGAGTTCTGTTGGTAGTTTTTACAGTACCCCGGTAGGCAGCTGAAAGGCACCACAAAACTTGTTGTACCTGCTTTCTGGGCTGAGATGGGGAACGGCTGAATATTGGACTCGGCTGGTGAAAAAATGTTCCAAACACACCCCATGCACACCTCCACCGGGGAAGGTGCCAGAAACGAGTTCTGTTGGTAGTTTTTACAGTACCCCGGTAGGCAGCTGAAAGGCACCACAAAAGTTTTGCTACCTGCTTTCTGGGCTGAGATGGGGAATCGCTGAATTTTGGACTCGGCTCCTGACAAAATGTTCCAAACACACCCCATGCACAACTCCACCGGGGAAGGTGCCAGAAACGAGTTCTGTTGGTAGTTTTTACAGTACCCTGGTAGGCAAGAGAAAGGCACCACAAAACTTGTTCTACCTGCTTTCTGGGCTGAGATGGAGAATCGCTGAATTTTGGACTCGGCTCCTGACAAAATGTTCCAAACACACCCCATGCACAACTCCACCGGGGAAGGGGCGAGAAAGGAGTTCTGTTGGTAGTTTTTACACTACCCCGGTAGGCAGCTGAAAGGCACCACAAAACTTGTTCTACCTGCTTTCTGGGCTGAGATGGAGAATCGCTGAATTTTGGACTCGGCTGGTGACAAAATGTTCCAAACACACCCCATGCACAACTCCTCCGGGGAAGGTGCCAGAAACGAGTTCTGTTGGTAGTTTTTACACTACCCCGGTAGGCAAGAGAAAGGCACTACAAAACTTGTTCTACCTGCTTTCTGGGCTGAGATGGAGAATAGCTGAATTTTGGACTCGGCTGGTGACAAATTGTTCCAAACACACACCATGCACAACTCCACCGGGGAAGGGGCCAGAAACGAGTTCTGTTGGTAGTTTTTACACTACCCCGGTAGGCAGCTGAAAGGCACCACAAAAGTTTTTCTACCTGCTTTCTGGGCTGAGATGGGGATCAGCTGAATTTTGGACTCGGCTGCTGACAAAATGTTCCAAACACACCCCATGCACAACTCCACCGGGGAAGGTGCCAGAAACGAGTTCTATTGGTAGTTTTTACACTACCCCGGTAGGCAGCTGAAAGGCACCACAAAACTTGTTGTACCTGCTTTCTGGGCTGAGATGGGGAAGCGCTGAATTTTGGACTCAGCTGCTGACAAAACGTTCCAAACACACCCCATGCACAACTCCACCGGGGAAGGTGCCAGAAACGAGTTCTGTTGGTAGTTTTTACACTACCCCGGTAGGCAGCTGAAAGGCACCACAAAACTTGTTCTACCTGCTTTCTGGGCTGAGATGGGGAACGGCTGAATTTTGGACTCGGCTGGTGAAAAAATGTTCCAAACACACCCCATGCACACCTCCACCGGGGAAGGTGCCAGAAACGAGTTCTTTTGGTAGTTTTTACACTACCCCGGTAGGCAGTTGAAAGGCACCACAAAAGTTTTGCTACCTGCTTTCTGGGCTGAGATGGGGAATCGCTGAATTTTGGACTCGGCTCCTGACAAAATGTTCCAAACACACCCCATGCACACCTCCACCGGGGAAGGTGCGAGAAAGGAGTTCTGTTGGTAGTTTTTACACTACCCCGGTAGGCAGCTGAAAGGCACCACAAAACTTGTTCTACCTGCTTTCTGGGCTGAGATGGAGAATCGCTGAATTTTGGACTCGGCTCCTGACAAAATGTTCCAAACACACCCCATGCACATCTCCACCGGGGAAGGTGCCAGAAAGGAGTTCTGTTGGTAGTTTTTACAGTACCCCGGTAGGCAGCTGAAAGGCACCACAAAACTTGTTGTACCTGCTTTCTGGGCTGAGATGGAGAATCGCTGAATTTTGGACTCGGCTGGTGACAAAATGTTCCAAACACACCCCATGCACAACTCCACCGGGGAAGGGGCCAGAAACGAGTTCTGTTGGTAGTTTTTACAGTACCCCGGTAGGCAGCTGAAAGGCACCACAAAACTTGTTCTACCTGCTTTCTGGGCTGAGATGGGGAACGGCTGTATTTTGGACTCGGCTGGTAACAAAATGTTCCAAACACACCCCATGCACAACTCCACCGGGGAAGGTGCCAGAATCGAGTTCTGTTGATAGTTTTTACACTACCCCGGTAGGCAGCTGAAAGGCACCACAAAACTTGTTCTACCTGCTTTCTGGGCTGAGATGGGGAACAGCTGAATTTTGGACTCGGCTGGTGACAAAATGTTCCAAACACACCCCATGCACAGCTCCACCGGCAAAGGTGCCAGAAACGAGTTCTGTTGGTAGTTTTTACACTACCACGGTAGGCAGCTGAAAGGCACCACAAAACTTGTTCTACCTGCTTACTGGGCTGAGATGGGGAATCGCTGAATTTTGGACTCGGCTGGTGACAAAATGTTCCAAACACACCCCATGCACAACTCCTCCGGGGAAGGTGCCAGAAACGAGTTCTGTTGGTAGTTTTTACACTACCCCGGTAGGCAGCTGAAAGGCACCACAAAACTTGTTGTACCTGCTTTCTGGGCTGAGATGGGGAACAGCTGAATTTTGGACTCGGCTGCTGACAAAATGTTCCAAACACACCCCATGCACAGCTCCACCGGCAAAGGTGCCAGAAACGAGTTCTGTTGGTAGTTTTTACAGTACCCCAGTAGGCAGCTGAAAGGCACCACAAAACTTGTTGTACCTGCTTTCTGGGCTGAGATGAGGAACGGCTGAATTTTGGACTCGGCTGGTGACAAAATGTTCCAAACACACCCCATGCACAACTCCACCGGGGAAGGTGCCAGAAACGAGTTCTGTTGGTAGTTTTTACAGTACCCCGGTAGGCAGCTGAAAGGCACCACAAAACTTGTTGTACCTGCTTTCTGGGCTGAGATGGGGAACGGCTGAATTTTGGACTCGGCTGGTGAAAAAATGTTCCAAACACACCCCATGCACACCTCCACCGGGGAAGGTGCCAGAAACGAGTTCTGTTGGTAGTTTTTACAGTACCCCGGTAGGCAGCTGAAAGGCACCACAAAAGTTTTGCTACCTGCTTTCTGGGCTGAGATGGGGAATCGCTGAATTTTGGACTCGGCTCCTGACAAAATGTTCCAAACACACCCCATGCACAACTCCACCGGGGAAGGTGCCAGAAACGAGTTCTGTTGGTAGTTTTTACAGTACCCTGGTAGGCAAGAGAAAGGCACCACAAAACTTGTTCTACCTGCTTTCTGGGCTGAGATGGAGAATCGCTGAATTTTGGACTCGGCTCCTGACAAAATGTTCCAAACACACCCCATGCACAACTCCACCGGGGAAGGGGCGAGAAAGGAGTTCTGTTGGTAGTTTTTACACTACCCCGGTAGGCAGCTGAAAGGCACCACAAAACTTGTTGTACCTGCTTTCTGGGCTGAGATGGAGAATCGCTGAATTTTGGACTCGGCTCCTGACAAAATGTTCCAAACACACCCCATGCACAACTCCACCGGGGAAGGGGCCAGAAACGAGTTCTGTTGGTAGTTTTTACACTACCCCGGTAGGCAGCTGAAAGGCACCACAAAACTTGTTCTACCTGCTTTCTGGGCTGAGATGGGGAATCGCTGAATTTTGGACTCGGCTGCTGACAAAATGTTCCAAACACACCCCATGCACAACTCCACCGGGGAAGGTGCCAGAAACGAGTTCTTTTGGTAGTTTTTACACTACCCCGGTAGGCAGCTGAAAGGCACCACAAAACTTGTTGTACCTGCTTTCTGGGCTGAGATGGGGAAGCGCTGAATTTTGGACTCAGCTGCTGACAAAACGTTCCAAACACACCCCATGCACAACTCCACCGGGGAAGGTGCCAGAAACGAGTTCTGTTGGTAGTTTTTACACTACCCCGGTAGGCAGCTGAAAGGCACCACAAAACTTGTTCTACCTGCTTTCTGGGCTGAGATGGGGAACGGCTGAATTTTGGACTCGGCTGGTGAAAAAATGTTCCAAACACACCCCATGCACACCTCCACCGGGGAAGGTGCCAGAAACGAGTTCTGTTGGTAGTTTTTACACTACCCCGGTAGGCAGCTGAAAGGCACCACAAAACTTGTTCTACCTGCTTTCTGGGCTGAGATGGGGAAGCGCTGAATTTTGGACTCGGCTCCTGACAAAATGTTCCAAACACACCCCATGCACACCTCCACCGGGGAAGGTGCCAGAAACGAGTTCTGTTGGTAGTTTTTACACTACCCCGGTAGGCAAGAGAAAGGCACCACAAAACTTGTTGTACCTGCTTTCTGGGCTGAGATGGAGAATCGCTGAATTTTGGACTCGGCTCCTGACAAAATGTTCCAAACACACCCCATGCACATCTCCACCGGGGAAGGTGCGACAAAGGAGTTCTGTTGGTATTTTTTACAGTACCCCGGTAGGCAGCTGAAAGGCACCACAAAACTTGTTGTACCTGCTTTCTGGGCTGAGATGGAGAATCGCTGAATTTTGGACTCGGCTGCTGACAAAATGTTCCAAACACACCCCATGCACAACTCCACCGGGGAAGGGGCCAGAAACGAGTTCTGTTGGTAGTTTTTACAGTACCCCGGTAGGCAGCTGAAAGGCACCACAAAACTTGTTCTACCTGCTTTCTGGGCTGAGATGGGGAACGGCTGAATTTTGGACTCGGCTGGTAACAAAATGTTCCAAACACACCCCATGCACAACTCCACCGGGGAAGGTGCCAGAAACGAGTTCTGTTGGTAGTTTTTACACTACCCCGGTAGGCAGCTGAAAGGCACCACAAAACTTGTTCTACCTGCTTTCTGGGCTGAGATGGGGAACAGCTGAATTTTGGACTCGGCTGGTGACAAAAAGTTCCAAACACACACCATGCACAACTCCACCGGGGAAGGGGCCAGAAACGAGTTCTGTTGGTAGTTTTTACACTACCCCGGTAGGCAGCTGAAAGGCACCACAAAAGTTTTTCTACCTGCTTTCTGGGCTGAGATGGGGATCAGCTGAATTTTGGACTCGGCTGCTGACAAAATGTTCCAAACACACCCCATGCACAACTCCACCGGGGAAGGTGCCAGAAACGAGTTCTTTTGGTAGTTTTTACACTACCCCGGTAGGCAGCTGAAAGGCACCACAAAACTTGTTCTACCTGCTTTCTGGGCTGAGATGGGGAAGCGCTGAATTTTGGACTCAGCTGCTGACAAAACGTTCCAAACACACCCCATGCACAACTCCACCGGGGAAGGTGCCAGAAACGAGTTCTGTTGGTAGTTTTTACACTACCCCGGTAGGCAGCTGAAAGGCACCACAAAACTTGTTCTACCTGCTTTCTGGGCTGAGATGGGGAACGGCTGAATTTTGGACTCGGCTGGTGAAAAAATGTTCCAAACACACCCCATGCACACCTCCACCGGGGAAGGTGCCAGAAACGAGTTCTGTTGGTAGTTTTTACACTACCCCGGTAGGCAGCTGAAAGGCACCACAAAACTTGTTCTACCTGCTTTCTGGGCTGAGATGGGGAAGCGCTGAATTTTGGACTCGGCTCCTGACAAAATGTTCCAAACACACCCCATGCACACCTCCACCGGGGAAGGTGCCAGAAACGAGTTCTGTTGGTAGTTTTTACACTACCCCGGTAGGCAAGAGAAAGGCACCACAAAACTTGTTGTACCTGCTTTCTGGGCTGAGATGGGGAACGGCTGAATTTTGGACTCGGCTGCTGACAAAATGTTCCAAACACACCCCATGCACAACTCCACCGGGGAAGGTGCCAGAAACGAGTTCTGTTGGTAGTTTTTACACTACCCCGGTAGGCAGCTGAAAGGCACCACAAAAGTTGTTCTACCTGCTTTCTGGGCTGAGATGGGGATCAGCTGAATTTTGGACTCGGCTGGTAACAAAATGTTCCAAACACACCCCATGCACAGCTCCACCGGGAAAGGTGCCAGAAACGAGTTCTGTTGGTAGTTTTTACACTACCCCGGTAGGCAGCTGAAAGGCACCACAAAACTTGTTGTACCTGCTTTCTGGGCTTAGATGGGGAACAGCTGAATTTTGGACTCGGCTGGTGACAAAATGTTCCAAACACACCCCATGCACAACTCCACCGGGGAAGGTGCCAGAAACGAGTTCTGTTGGTAGTTTTTACACTACCCCGGTAGGCAGCTGAAAGGCACCACAAAAGTTTTTCTACCTGCTTTCTGGTCTGAGATGGGGATCAGCTGAATTTTGGACTCGGCTGCTGACAAAATGTTCCAAACACACCCCATGCACAACTCCACCGGGGAAGGTGCCAGAAACGAGTTCTGTTGGTAGTTTTTACACTACCCCGGTAGGCAGCTGAAAGGCACCACAAAAGTTGTTCTACCTGCTTTCTGGGCTGAGATGGGGAATAGCTGAATTTTGGACTCGGCTGGTAACAAAATGTTCCAAACACACCCCATGCACAGCTCCACCGGGAAAGGTGCCAGAAACGAGTTCTGTTGGTAGTTTTTACACTACCCCGGTAGGCAGCTGAAAGGCACCACAAAAGTTTTGCTACCTGCTTTCTGGGCTGAGATGGGGAATCGCTGAATTTTGGACTCGGCTGGTGAAAAAATGTTCCAAACACACCCCATGCACACCTCCACCGGGGAAGGTGCCAGAAACGAGTTCTGTTGGTAGTTTTTACAGTACCCCGGTAGGCAAGAGAAAGGCACCACAAAACTTGTTCTACCTGCTTTCTGGGCTGAGATGGAGAATCGCTGAATTTTGGAGTCGCCTCCTGACAAAATGTTCCAAACACACCCCATGCACAACTCCACCGGGGAAGGTGCCAGAAACGAGTTCTGTTGGTAGTTTTTACACTACCCCGGTAGGCAGCTGAAAGGCCCTACAAAACTTGTTCTACCTGCTTTCTGGGCTGAGATGGAGAATAGCTGAATTTTGGACTCGGCTCCTGACAAAATGTTCCAAACACACCCCATGCACAACTCCACCGGGGAAGGTGCCAGAAACGAGTTCTGTTGGTAGTTTTTACACTACCCCGGTAGGCAGCTGAAAGGCACCACAAAAGTTTTTCTACCTGCTTTCTGGGCTGAGATGGGGATCAGCTGAATTTTGGACTCGGCTGGTGACAAAATGTTCCAAACACACCCCATGCACAGCTCCACCGGCAAAGGTGCCAGAAACGAGTTCTGTTGGTAGTTTTTACACTACCCCGGTAGGCAGCTGAAAGGAACCACAAAACTTGTTCTACCTGCTTTCTGGGCTGAGATGGAGAATAGCTGAATTTTGGACTCGGCTGGTAACAAAATGTTCCAAACACACCCCATGCACAACTCCACCGGGGAAGGTGCCAGAAACGAGTTCTGTTGGTAGTTTTTACACTACCCCGGTAGGCAGCTGAAAGGCACCACAAAAGTTTTTCTACCTGCTTTCTGGGCTGAGATGGGGATCAGCTGAATTTTGGACTCGGCTGCTGACAAAATGTTCCAAACACACCCCATGCACAACTCCACCGGGGAAGGTGCCAGAAACGAGTTCTGTTGGTAGTTTTTACACTACCCCGGTAGGCAGCTGAAAGGCACCACAAAAGTTGTTCTACCTGCTTTCTGGGCTGAGATGGGGAATAGCTGAATTTTGGACTCGGCTGGTAACAAAATGTTCCAAACACACCCCATGCACAGCTCCACCGGGAAAGGTGCCAGAAACGAGTTCTGTTGGTAGTTTTTACACTACCCCGGTAGGCAGCTGAAAGGCACCACAAAAGTTTTGCTACCTGCTTTCTGGGCTGAGATGGGGAATCGCTGAATTTTGGACTCGGCTGGTGAAAAAATGTTCCAAACACACCCCATGCACACCTCCACCGGGGAAGGTGCCAGAAACGAGTTCTGTTGGTAGTTTTTACAGTACCCCGGTAGGCAAGAGAAAGGCACCACAAAACTTGTTCTACCTGCTTTCTGGGCTGAGATGGAGAATCGCTGAATTTTGGAGTCGGCTCCTGACAAAATGTTCCAAACACACCCCATGCACACCTCCTCCGGGGAAGGTGCCAGAAACGAGTTCTGTTGGTAGTTTTTACACTACCCCGGTAGGCAGCTGAAAGGCACTACAAAACTTGTTCTACCTGCTTTCTGGGCTGAGATGGAGAATAGCTGAATTTTGGACTCGGCTGGTGACAAAATGTTCCAAACACACCCCATGCACAACTCCACCGGGGAAGGTGCCAGAAACGAGTTCTGTTGGTAGTTTTTACACTACCCCGGTAGGCAGCTGAAAGGCACCACAAAAGTTTTTCTACCTGCTTTCTGGTCTGAGATGGGGATCAGCTGAATTTTGGACTCGGCTGGTGACAAAATGTTCCAAACACACCCCATGCACAGCTCCACCGGCAAAGGTGCCAGAAACGAGTTCTGTTGGTAGTTTTTACACTACCCCGGTAGGCAGCTGAAAGGCACCACAAAACTTGTTCTACCTGCTTTCTGGGCTGAGATGGGGAATCGCTGAATTTTGGACTCGGCTGCTGACAAAATGTTCCAAACACACCCCATGCACAACTCCTCCGGGGAAGGTGCCAGAAACGAGTTCTGTTGGTAGTTTTTACACTACCCCGGTAGGCAGCTGAAAGGCACTACAAAACTTGTTCTACCTGCTTTCTGGGCTGAGATGGAGAATAGCTGAATTTTGGACTTGGCTCCTGACAAAATGTTCCAAACACACCCCATGCACAACTCCACCGGGGAAGGGGCCAGAAACGAGTTCTTTTGGTAGTTTTTACACTACCCTGGTAGGCAGCTGAAAGGCACCACAAAACTTGTTCTACCTGCTTTCTGGTCTGAGATGGGGATCAGCTGAATTTTGGACTCGGCTGCTGACAAAATGTTCCAAACACACCCCATGCACAACACCACCGGGGAAGGTGCCAGAAACGAGTTCTGTTGGTAGTTTTTACACTACCCCGGTAGGCAGCTGAAAGGCACCACAAAACTTGTTCTACCTGCTTTCTGGGCTGAGATGGGGAATAGCTGAATTTTGGACTCGGCTGGTAACAAAATGTTCCAAACACACCCCATGCACAGCTCCACCGGCAAAGGTGCCAGAAACGAGTTCTGTTGGTAGTTTTTACACTACCCCGGTAGGCAGCTGAAAGGCACCACAAAACTTGTTGTACCTGCTTTCTGGGCTGAGATGGGGAACAGCTGAATTTTGGACTCGGCTGCTGACAAAATGTTCCAAACACACCCCATGCACAGCTCCACCGGCAAAGGTGCCAGAAACGAGTTCTGTTGGTAGTTTTTACAGTACCCCGGTAGGCAGCTGAAAGGCACCACAAAACTTGTTGTACCTGCTTTCTGGGCTGAGATGGAGAATCGCTGAATTTTGGACTCGGCTGGTGACAAAATGTTCCAAACACACCCCATGCACAACTCCACCGAGGAAGGTGCCAGAAACGAGTTCTGTTGGTAGTTTTTACAGTACCCCGGTAGGCAGCTGAAAGGCACCACAAAAGTTTTGCTACCTGCTTTCTGGGCTGAGATGGGGAATCGCTGAATTTTGGACTCGGCTGGTGACAAAATGTTCCAAACACACCCCATGCACACCTCCACCGGGGAAGGTGCCAGAAACGAGTTCTGTTGGTAGTTTTTACAGTACCCCGGTAGGCAGCTGAAAGGCACCACAAAATTTGTTCTACCTGCTTTCTGGGCTGAGATGGGGAATCGCTGAATTTTGGACTCGGCTGGTGACAAAATGTTCCAAACTCACCCCATGCACAACTCCACCGGGGAAGGGGCCAGAAACGAGTTCTGTTGGTAGTTTTTACACTACCCCGGTAGGCAGCTGAAAGGCACCACAAAAGTTTTTCTACCTGCTTTCTGGTCTGAGATGGGGATCAGCTGAATTTTGGACTCGGCTGCTGACAAAATGTTCCAAACACACCCCATGCACAACTCCTCCGGGGAAGGTGCCAGAAACGAGTTCTGTTGGTAGTTTTTACACTACCCCGGTAGGCAGCTGAAAGGCACCACAAAAGTTGTTCTACCTGCTTTCTGGGCTGAGATGGGGAATAGCTGAATTTTGGACTCGGCTGGTAACAAAATGTTCCAAACACACCCCATGCACAGCTCCACCGGCAAAGGTGCCAGAAACGAGTTCTGTTGGTAGTTTTTACACTACCCCAGTAGGCAGCTGAAAGGCACCACAAAACTTGTTGTACCTGCTTTCTGGGCTGAGATGGGGAACGGCTGAATTTTGGACTCGGCTGCTGACAAAATGTTCCAAACACACCCCATGCACAGCTCCACCGCCAAAGGTGCCAGAAACGAGTTCTGTTGGTAGTTTTTACAGTACCCCGGTAGGCAGCTGAAAGGCACCACAAAACTTGTTGTACCTGCTTTCTGGGCTGAGATGGGGAACAGCTGAATTTTGGACTCGGCTGGTGACAAAATGTTCCAAACACACCCCATGCACAACTCCACCGGGGAAGGTGCCAGAAACGAGTTCTGTTGGTAGTTTTTACACTACCCCGGTAGGCAGCTGAAAGGCACCACAAAACTTGTTCTACCTGCTTTCTGGGCTGAGATGGGGAACAGCTGAATTTTGGACTCGGCTGGTGACAAAATGTTCCAAACACACCCCATGCACAGCTCCACCGGCAAAGGTGCCAGAAACGAGTTCTGTTGGTAGTTTTTACACTACCCCGGTAGGCAGCTGAAAGGCACCACAAAACTTGTTCTACCTGCTTTCTGGGCTGAGATGGGGAAGCGCTGAATTTTGGACTCGGCTGCTGACAAAATGTTCCAAACACACCCCATGCACAACTCCTCCGGGGAAGGTGCCAGAAACGAGTTCTGTTGGTAGTTTTTACACTACCCCGGTAGGCAAGAGAAAGGCACTACAAAACTTGTTCTACCTGCTTTCTGGGCTGAGATGGAGAATAGCTGAATTTTGGACTCGGCTGGTAACAAAATGTTCCAAACACACCCCATGCACAACTCCACCGGGGAAGGGGCCAGAAACGAGTTCTGTTGGTAGTTTTTACACTACCCCGGTAGGCAGCTGAAAGGCACCACAAAACTTGTTGTACCTGCTTTCTGGGCTGAGATGGGGATCAGCTGAATTTTGGACTCGGCTGCTGACAAAATGTTCCAAACACACCCCATGCACAACTCCACCGGCAAAGGTGCCAGAAACGAGTTCTGTTGGTAGTTTTTACACTACCCCAGTAGGCAGCTGAAAGGCACCACAAAACTTGTTGTACCTGCTTTCTGGGCTGAGATGAGGAACGGCTGAATTTTGGACTCGGCTGCTGACAAAATGTTCCAAACACACCCCATGCACAACTCCACCGAGGAAGGTGCCAGAAACGAGTTCTGTTGGTAGTTTTTACACTACCCCGGTAGGCAGCTGAAAGGCACCACAAAACTTGTTGTACCTGCTTTCTGGGCTGAGATGGGGGAACGGCTGAATTTTGGACTCGGCTGGTGAAAAAATGTTCCAAACACACCCCATGCACACCTCCACCGGGGAAGGTGCCAGAAACGAGTTCTGTTGGTAGTTTTTACAGTACCCCGGTAGGCAAGAGAAAGGCACCACAAAACTTGTTCTACCTGCTTTCTGGGCTGAGATGGAGAATCGCTGAATTTTGGAGTCGGCTGGTGACAAAATGTTCCAAACACACCCCATGCACAACTCCTCCGGGGAAGGTGCCAGAAACGAGTTCTGTTGGTAGTTTTTACACTACCCCGGTAGGCAGCTGAAAGGCACTACAAAACTTGTTCTACCTGCTTTCTGGGCTGAGATGGAGAATAGCTGAATTTTGGACTCGGCTCCTGACAAAATGTTCCAAACACACCCCATGCACAACTCCACCGGGGAAGGTGCCAGAAACGAGTTCTGTTGGTAGTTTTTACACTACCCCGGTAGGCAGCTGAAAGGCACCACAAAAGTTTTTCTACCTGCTTTCTGGTCTGAGATGGGGATCAGCTGAATTTTGGACTCGGCTGGTGACAAAATGTTCCAAACACACCCCATGCACAGCTCCACCGGCAAAGGTGCCAGAAACGAGTTCTGTTGGTAGTTTTTACACTACCCCGGTAGGCAGCTGAAAGGCACCACAAAAGTTTTGCTACCTGCTTTCTGGGCTGAGATGGGGAATAGCTGAATTTTGGACTCGGCTGGTAACAAAATGTTCCAAACACACCCCATGCACAGCTCCACCGGCAAAGGTGCCAGAAACGAGTTCTGTTGGTAGTTTTTACACTACCCCAGTAGGCAGCTGAAAGGCACCACAAAACTTGTTGTACCTGCTTTCTGGGCAGAGATGGTGAACAGCTGAATTTTGGACTCGGCTGCTGACAAAATGTTCCAAACACACCCCATGCACAGCTCCACCGGCAAAGGTGCCAGAAACGAGTTCTGTTGGTAGTTTTTACAGTACCCCAGTAGGCAGCTGAAAGGCACCACAAAACTTGTTGTACCTGCTTTCTGGGCTGAGATGAGGAACGGCTGAATTTTGGACTCGGCTGGTGACAAAATGTTCCAAAAACACCCCATGCACAACTCCACCGGGGAAGGTGCCAGAAACGAGTTCTGTTGGTAGTTTTTACACTACCCCGGTAGGCAGCTGAAAGGAACCACAAAACTTGTTGTACCTGCTTTCTGGGCTGAGATGGGGAATCGCTGAATTTTGGACTCGGCTGGTGAAAAAATGTTCCAAACACACCCCATGCACACCTCCACCGGGGAAGGTGCCAGAAACGAGTTCTGTTGGTAGTTTTTACACTACCCCGGTAGGCAGATGAAAGGCACCACAAAAGTTTTGCTACCTGCTTTCTGGGCTGAGATGGGGAATCGCTGAATTTTGGACTCGGCTGGTGACAAAATGTTCCAAACACACCCCATGCACTCCTCCACCGGGGGAAGTTGCCAGAAATGAGTTCTGTTGGTAGTTTTTACAGTACCCCGGTAGGCAAGAGAAAGGCACCACAAAACTTGTTCTACCTGCTTTCTGGGCTGAGATGGAGAATCGCTGAATTTTGGACTCGGCTCCTGACAAAATGTTCCAAACACACCCCATGCACAACTCCACCGGGGAAGGTGCGAGAAAGGAGTTCTGTTGGTAGTTTTTACAGTACCCCGGTAGGCAGCTGAAAGGCACCACAAAACTTGTTGTACCTGCTTTCTGGGCTGAGATGGGGAATCGCTGAATTTTGGACTCGGCTGGTGACAAAATGTTCCAAACACACCCCATGCACAACTCCACCGGGGAAGGTGCCAGAAACGAGTTCTGTTGGTAGTTTTTACACTACCCCGGTAGGCAGCTGAAAGGCACCACAAAACTTGTTCTACCTGCTTTCTGGGCTGAGATGGGGAATAGCTGAATTTTGGACTCGGCTGGTAACAAAATGTTCCAAACACACCCCATGCACAGCTCCACCGGCAAAGGTGCCAGAAACGAGTTCTGTTGGTAGTTTTTACACTACCCCAGTAGGCAGCTGAAAGGCACCACAAAACTTGTTGTACCTGCTTTCTGGGCTGAGATGAGGAACGGCTGAATTTTGGACTCGGCTGGTGACAAAATGTTCCAAACACACCCCATGCACAACTCCACCGGGGAAGGTGCCAGAAACGAGTTCTGTTGGTAGTTTTTACACTACCCCGGTAGGCAGCTGAAAGGCACCACAAAACTTGTTGTACCTGCTTTCTGGGCTGAGATGAGGAACGGCTGAATTTTGGACTCGGCTGGTGAAAAAATGTTCCAAACACACCCCAATGCACACCTCCACCGGGGAAGGTGCCAGAAACGAGTTCTGTTGGTAGTTTTTACACTACCCCGGTAGGCAGCTGAAAGGCACCACAAAAGTTTTGCTACCTGCTTTCTGGGCTGAGATGGGGAATCGCTGAATTTTGGACTCGGCTGGTGACAAAATGTTCCAAACACACCCCATGCACAACTCCACCGGGGAAGGTGCCAGAAACGAGTTCTGTTGGTAGTTTTTACAGTACCCCGGTAGGCAGCTGAAAGGCACCACAAAACTTGTTGTACCTGCTTTCTGGGCTGAGATGGAGAATCGCTGAATTTTGGACTCGGCTCCTGACAAAATGTTCCAAACACACCCCATGCACAACTCCACCGGCAAAGGTGCCAGAAACGAGTTCTGTTGGTAGTTTTTACAGTACCCCGGTAGGCAAGAGAAAGGCACCACAAAACTTGTTCTACCTGCTTTCTGGGCTGAGATGGGGAATCGCTGAATTTTGGACTCGGCTGGTGACAAAATGTTCCAAACACACCCCATGCACAACTCCTCCGGGGAAGGTGCCAGAAACGAGTTCTGTTGGTAGTTTTTACACTACCCCGGTAGGCAAGAGAAAGGCACTACAAAACTTGTTCTACCTGCTTTCTGGGCTGAGATGGAGAATAGCTGAATTTTGGACTCGGCTCCTGACAAAATGTTCCAAACACACCCCATGCACAACTCCACCGGGGAAGGGGCCAGAAACGAGTTCTGTTGGTAGTTTTTACACTACCCCGGTAGGCAGCTGAAAGGCACCACAAAAGTTGTTCTACCTGCTTTCTGGGCTGAGATGGGGAATAGCTGAATTTTGGACTCGGCTCCTGACAAAATGTTCCAAACACACCCCATGCACAGCTCCACCGGCAAAGGTGCCAGAAACGAGTTCTGTTGGTAGTTTTTACAGTACCCCGGTAGGCAGCTGAAAGGCACCACAAAACTTGTTGTACCTGCTTTCTGGGCTGAGATGGGGAATCGCTGAATTTTGGACTCGGCTGGTGACAAAATGTTCCAAACACACCCCATGCACACCTCCACCGGGGAAGGTGCCAGAAACGAGTTCTGTTGGTAGTTTTTACACTACCCCGGTAGGCAGATGAAAGGCACCACAAAAGTTTTGCTACCTGCTTTCTGGGCTGAGATGGGGAATCGCTGAATTTTGGACTCGGCTGGTGACAAAATGTTCCAAACACACCCCATGCACACCTCCACCGGGGAAGGTGCCAGAAATGAGTTCTGTTGGTAGTTTTTACAGTACCCCGGTAGGCAAGAGAAAGGCACCACAAAACTTGTTCTACCTGCTTTCTGGGCTGAGATGGAGAATCGCTGAATTTTGGACTCGGCTCCTGACAAAATGTTCCAAACACACCCCATGCACAACTCCACCGGGGAAGGTGCGAGAAAGGAGTTCTGTTGGTAGTTTTTACAGTACCCCGGTAGGCAGCTGAAAGGCACCACAAAACTTGTTCTACCTGCTTTCTGGGCTGAGATGGGGAATCGCTGAATTTTGGACTCGGCTGGTGACAAAATGTTCCAAACACACCCCATGCACAACTCCACCGGCAAAGGTGCCAGAAACGAGTTCTGTTGGTAGTTTTTACACTACCCCGGTAGGCAGCTGAAAGGCACCACAAAACTTGTTCTACCTGCTTTCTGGGCTGAGATGGGGAATACCTGAATTTTGGACTCGGCTGGTAACAAATTGTTCCAAACACACCCCATGCACAGCTCCACCGGCAAAGGTGCCAGAAACGAGTTCTGTTGGTAGTTTTTACAGTACCCCAGTAGGCAGCTGAAAGGCACCACAAAACTTGTTGTACCTGCTTTCTGGGCTGAGATGGGGATCAGCTGAATTTTGGACTCGGCTGCTGACAAAATGTTCCAAACACACCCCATGCACAACTCCACCGGGGAAGGTGCCAGGAACGAGTTCTGTTGGTAGTTTTTACACTACCCCGGTAGGCAGCTGAAAGGCACCACAAAACTTGTTCTACCTGCTTTCTGGGCTGAGATGGGGAATAGCTGAATTTTGGACTCGGCTGGTAACAAAATGTTCCAAACACACCCCCATGCACAGCTCCACCGGCAAAGGTGCCAGAAACGAGTTCTGTTGGTAGTTTTTACACTACCCCCGGTAGGCAGCTGAAAGGCACCACAAAACTTGTTGTACCTGCTTTCTGGGCTGAGATGGGGAACAGCTGAATTTTGGACTCGGCTGCTGACAAAATGTTCCAAACACACCCCATGCACAGCTCCACCGGCAAAGGTGCCAGAAACGAGTTCTGTTGGTAGTTTTTACAGTACCCCGGTAGGCAGCTGAAAGGCACCACAAAACTTGTTGTACCTGCTTTCTGGGCTGAGATGGAGAATCGCTGAATTTTGGACTCGGCTGGTGACAAAATGTTCCAAACACACCCCATGCACAACTCCACCGAGGAAGGTGCCAGAAACGAGTTCTGTTGGTAGTTTTTACAGTACCCCGGTAGGCAGCTGAAAGGCACCACAAAAGTTTTGCTACCTGCTTTCTGGGCTGAGATGGGGAATCGCTGAATTTTGGACTCGGCTGGTGAAAAAATGTTCCAAACACACCCCATGCACACCTCCACCGGGGAAGGTGCCAGAAACGAGTTCTGTTGGTAGTTTTTACAGTACCCCGGTAGGCAAGAGAAAGGCACCACAAAACTTGTTCTACCTGCTTTCTGGGCTGAGATGGAGAATCGCTGACTTCTGGAGTAGGCTGGTGACAAAATGTTCCAAACACACCCCATGCACAACTCCACCGGGGAAGGTGCCAGAAAGGAGTTCTGTTGGTAGTTTTTACACTACCCCGGTAGGCAGCTGAAAGGCACCACAAAACTTGTTGTACCTGCTTTCTGGGCTGAGATGGAAAATCGCTGAATTTTGGACTCGGCTCCTGACAAAATGTTCCAAACACACCCCATGCACAACTCCACCGGCAAAGGTGCCAGAAACGAGTTCTGTTGGTAGTTTTTACAGTACCCCCGGTAGGCAGCTGAAAGGCACCACAAAATTTGTTCTACCTGCTTTCTGGGCTGAGATGGGGAATCGCTGAATTTTGGACTCGGCTGGTGACAAAATGTTCCAAACACACCCCATGCACAACTCCACCGGGGAAGGGGCCAGAAACGAGTTCTGTTGGTAGTTTTTACACTACCCCGGTAGGCAGCTGAAAGGCACCACAAAAGTTTTTCTACCTCTTTCTGGTCTGAGATGGGGATCAGCTGAATTTTGGACTCGGCTGCTGACAAAATGTTCCAAACACACCCCATGCACAACTCCACCGGGGAAGGTGCCAGAAACGAGTTCTGTTGGTAGTTTTTACACTACCCCCGGTAGGCAGCTGAAAGGCACCACAAAAGTTGTTCTACCTGCTTTCTGGGCTGAGATGGGGAATAGCTGAATTTTGGACTCGGCTGGTAACAAAATGTTCCAAACACACCCCATGCACAGCTCCACCGGCAAAGGTGCCAGAAACGAGTTCTGTTGGTAGTTTTTACACTACCCCAGTAGGCAGCTGAAAGGCACCACAAAACTTGTTGTACCTGCTTTCTGGGCTGAGATGGGGAACGGCTGAATTTTGGACTCGGCTGCTGACAAAATGTTCCAAACACACCCCATGCACAGCTCCACCGCCAAAGGTGCCAGAAACGAGTTCTGTTGGTAGTTTTTACAGTACCCCGGTAGGCAGCTGAAAGGCACCACAAAACTTGTTGTACCTGCTTTCTGGGCTGAGATGGGGAACGGCTGAATTTTGGACTCGGCTGGTGACAAAATGTTCCAAACACACCCCATGCACAACTCCACCGGGGAAGGTGCCAGAAACGAGTTCTGTTGGTAGTTTTTACACTACCCCGGTAGGCAGCTGAAAGGCACCACAAAACTTGTTCTACCTGCTTTCTGGGCTGAGATGGGGAACAGCTGAATTTTGGACTCGGCTGCTGACAAAATGTTCCAAACACACCCCATGCACAGCTCCACCGGCAAAGGTGCCAGAAACGAGTTCTGTTGGTAGTTTTTACACTACCCCGGTAGGCAGCTGAAAGGCACCACAAAACTTGTTGTACCTGCTTTCTGGGCTGAGATGGAAAATCGCTGAATTTTGGACTCGGCTCCTGACAAAATGTTCCAAACACACCCCATGCACAACTCCACCGGCAAAGGTGCCAGAAACGAGTTCTGTTGGTAGTTTTTACAGTACCCCCGGTAGGCAGCTGAAAGGCACCACAAAATTTGTTCTACCTGCTTTCTGGGCTGAGATGGGGAATCGCTGAATTTTGGACTCGGCTGGTGACAAAATGTTCCAAACACACCCCATGCACAACTCCACCGGGGAAGGTGCCAGAAACGAGTTCTGTTGGTAGTTTTTACACTACCACGGTAGGCAGCTGAAAGGCACCACAAAACTTGTTCTACCTGCTTTCTGGGCTGAGATGGGGAATAGCTGAATTTTGGACTCGGCTGGTAACAAAATGTTCCAAACACACCCCATGCACAACTCCACCGGGGAAGGTGCCAGAAACGAGTTCTGTTGGTAGTTTTTACACTACCCCGGTAGGCAGCTGAAAGGCACCACAAAACTTGTTCTACCTGCTTTCTGGGCTGAGATGGGGAATCGCTGAATTTTGGACTCGGCTGCTGACAAAATGTTCCAAACACACCCCATGCACAGCTCCACCGCCAAAGGTGCCAGAAACGAGTTCTGTTGGTAGTTTTTACAGTACCCCGGTAGGCAGCTGAAAGGCACCACAAAACTTGTTCTACCTGCTTTCTGGGCTGAGATGAGGAACGGCTGAATTTTGGACTCGGCTGGTGACAAAATGTTCCAAACACACCCCATGCACAACTCCACCGGGGAAGGTGCCAGAAACGAGTTCTGTTGGTAGTTTTTACACTACCCCGGTAGGCAGCTGAAAGGCACCACAAAACTTGTTCTACCTGCTTTCTGGGCTGAGATGGGGAACAGCTGAATTTTGGACTCGGCTGCTGACAAAATGTTCCAAACACACCCCATGCACAGCTCCACCGGCAAAGGTGCCAGAAACGAGTTCTGTTGGTAGTTTTTACAGTACCCCCGGTAGGCAGCTGAAAGGCACCACAAAATTTGTTCTACCTGCTTTCTGGGCTGAGATGGGGAATCGCTGAATTTTGGACTCGGCTGGTGACAAAATGTTCCAAACACACCCCATGCACAACTCCACCGGGGAAGGGGCCAGAAACGAGTTCTGTTGGTAGTTTTTACACTACCCCGGTAGGCAGCTGAAAGGCACCACAAAAGTTTTTCTACCTCTTTCTGGTCTGAGATGGGGATCAGCTGAATTTTGGACTCGGCTGCTGACAAAATGTTCCAAACACACCCCATGCACAACTCCACCGGGGAAGGTGCCAGAAACGAGTTCTGTTGGTAGTTTTTACACTACCCCGGTAGGCAGCTGAAAGGCACCACAAAAGTTGTTCTACCTGCTTTCTGGGCTGAGATGGGGAATAGCTGAATTTTGGACTCGGCTGGTAACAAAATGTTCCAAACACACCCCATGCACAGCTCCACCGGCAAAGGTGCCAGAAACGAGTTCTGTTGGTAGTTTTTACACTACCCCAGTAGGCAGCTGAAAGGCACCACAAAACTTGTTGTACCTGCTTTCTGGGCTGAGATGGGGAACGGCTGAATTTTGGACTCGGCTGCTGACAAAATGTTCCAAACACACCCCATGCACAGCTCCACCGCCAAAGGTGCCAGAAACGAGTTCTGTTGGTAGTTTTTACAGTACCCCCGGTAGGCAGCTGAAAGGCACCACAAAACTTGTTGTACCTGCTTTCTGGGCTGAGATGGGGAACGGCTGAATTTTGGACTCGGCTGGTGACAAAATGTTCCAAACACACCCCATGCACAACTCCACCGGGGAAGGTGCCAGAAACGAGTTCTGTTGGTAGTTTTTACACTACCCCGGTAGGCAGCTGAAAGGCACCACAAAACTTGTTCTACCTGCTTTCTGGGCTGAGATGGGGAACAGCTGAATTTTGGACTCGGCTGCTGACAAAATGTTCCAAACACACCCCATGCACAGCTCCACCGGCAAAGGTGCCAGAAACGAGTTCTGTTGGTAGTTTTTACACTACCCCGGTAGGCAGCTGAAAGGCACCACAAAACTTGTTCTACCTGCTTTCTGGGCTGAGATGGGGAATCGCTGAATTTTGGACTCGGCTGCTGACAAAATGTTCCAAACACACCCCATGCACAACTCCTCCGGGGAAGGTGCCAGAAACGAGTTCTGTTGGTAGTTTTTACACTACACCGGTAGGCAAGAGAAAGGCACTACAAAACTTGTTCTACCTGCTTTCTGGGCTGAGATGGAGAATAGCTGAATTTTGGACTCGGCTGGTGAAAAAATGTTCCAAACACACCCCATGCACAACTCCACCGGGGAAGGTGCCAGAAACGAGTTCTGTTGGTAGTTTTTACACTACCCCGGTAGGCAGCTGAAAGGCACCACAAACTTGTTGTACCTGCTTTCTGGGCTGAGATGGAAAATCGCTGAATTTTGGACTCGGCTCCTGACAAAATGTTCCAAACACACCCCATGCACAACTCCACCGGCAAAGGTGCCAGAAACGAGTTCTGTTGGTAGTTTTTACACTACCCCGGTAGGCAGCTGAAAGGCACCACAAAATTTGTTCTACCTGCTTTCTGGGCTGAGATGGGGAATCGCTGAATTTTGGACTCGGCTGGTGACAAAATGTTCCAAACACACCCCATGCACAACTCCACCGGGGAAGGTGCCAGAAACGAGTTCTGTTGGTAGTTTTTACACTACCCCCGGTAGGCAGCTGAAAGGCACCACAAAAGTTGTTCTACCTGCTTTCTGGGCTGAGATGGGGAATAGCTGAATTTTGGACTCGGCTGGTAACAAAATGTTCCAAACACACCCCATGCACAACTCCACCGGGGAAGGTGCCAGAAACGAGTTCTGTTGGTAGTTTTTACACTACCCCGGTAGGCAGCTGAAAGGCACCACAAAACTTGTTCTACCTGCTTTCTGGGCTGAGATGGGGAATCGCTGAATTTTGGACTCGGCTGCTGACAAAATGTTCCAAACACACCCCATGCACAGCTCCACCGCCAAAGGTGCCAGAAACGAGTTCTGTTGGTAGTTTTTACAGTACCCCGGTAGGCAGCTGAAAGGCACCACAAAACTTGTTCTACCTGCTTTCTGGGCTGAGATGAGGAACGGCTGAATTTTGGACTCGGCTGGTGACAAAATGTTCCAAACACACCCCATGCACAACTCCACCGGGGAAGGTGCCAGAAACGAGTTCTGTTGGTAGTTTTTACACTACCCCGGTAGGCAGCTGAAAGGCACCACAAAACTTGTTCTACCTGCTTTCTGGGCTGAGATGGGGAACAGCTGAATTTTGGACTCGGCTGCTGACAAAATGTTCCAAACACACCCCATGCACAGCTCCACCGGCAAAGGTGCCAGAAACGAGTTCTGTTGGTAGTTTTTACAGTACCCCGGTAGGCAGCTGAAAGGCACCACAAAATTTGTTCTACCTGCTTTCTGGGCTGAGATGGGGAATCGCTGAATTTTGGACTCGGCTGGTGACAAAATGTTCCAACACACCCCATGCACAACTCCACCGGGGAAGGGGCCAGAAACGAGTTCTGTTGGTAGTTTTTACACTACCCCCGGTAGGCAGCTGAAAGGCACCACAAAAGTTTTTCTACCTCTTTCTGGTCTGAGATGGGGATCAGCTGAATTTTGGACTCGGCTGCTGACAAAATGTTCCAAACACACCCCATGCACAACTCCACCGGGGAAGGTGCCAGAAACGAGTTCTGTTGGTAGTTTTTACACTACCCCGGTAGGCAGCTGAAAGGCACCACAAAAGTTGTTCTACCTGCTTTCTGGGCTGAGATGGGGAATAGCTGAATTTTGGACTCGGCTGGTAACAAAATGTTCCAAACACACCCCATGCACAGCTCCACCGGCAAAGGTGCCAGAAACGAGTTCTGTTGGTAGTTTTTACACTACCCCAGTAGGCAGCTGAAAGGCACCACAAAACTTGTTGTACCTGCTTTCTGGGCTGAGATGGGGAACGGCTGAATTTTGGACTCGGCTGCTGACAAAATGTTCCAAACACACCCCATGCACAGCTCCACCGCCAAAGGTGCCAGAAACGAGTTCTGTTGGTAGTTTTTACAGTACCCCCGGTAGGCAGCTGAAAGGCACCACAAAACTTGTTGTACCTGCTTTCTGGGCTGAGATGGGGAACGGCTGAATTTTGGACTCGGCTGGTGACAAAATGTTCCAAACACACCCCATGCACAACTCCACCGGGGAAGGTGCCAGAAACGAGTTCTGTTGGTAGTTTTTACACTACCCCGGTAGGCAGCTGAAAGGCACCACAAAACTTGTTCTACCTGCTTTCTGGGCTGAGATGGGGAACAGCTGAATTTTGGACTCGGCTGCTGACAAAATGTTCCAAACACACCCCATGAACAGCTCCACCGGCAAAGGTGCCAGAAACGAGTTCTGTTGGTAGTTTTTACACTACCCCCGGTAGGCAGCTGAAAGGCACCACAAAACTTGTTCTACCTGCTTTCTGGGCTGAGATGGGGAATCGCTGAATTTTGGACTCGGCTGCTGACAAAATGTTCCAAACACCACCCCATGCACAACTCCTCCGGGGAAGGTGCCAGAAACGAGTTCTGTTGGTAGTTTTTACACTACACCGGTAGGCAAGAGAAAGGCACTACAAAACTTGTTCTACCTGCTTTCTGGGCTGAGATGGAGAATAGCTGAATTTTGGACTCGGCTGGTGAAAAAATGTTCCAAACACACCCCATGCACAACTCCACCGGGGAAGGTGCGAGAAAGGAGTTCTGTTGGTAGTTTTTACACTACCCCGGTAGGCAGCTGAAAGGCACCACAAAACTTGTTCTACCTGCTTTCTGGGCTGAGATGGAGAATTGCTGAATTTTGGACTCGGCTGGTGACAAAATGTTCCAAACACACCCCATGCACAACTCCACCGGCAAAGGTGCCAGAAACGAGTACTGTTGGTAGTTTTTATACTACCCCGGTAGGCAGCTGAAAGGCACCACAAAACTTGTTGTACCTGCTTTCTGGGCTGAGATGGGGAACAGCTGAATTTTTGGACTCGGCTGGTAACAAAATGTTCCAAACACACCCCATGCACAGCTCCACCGGGGAAGGTGCCAGAAAACAAGTTCTGTTGGTAGTTTTTACACTACCCCGGTAGGCAGCTGAAAGGCACCACAAAAGTTGTTCTACCTGCTTTCTGGGCTGAGATGGAGAATTGCTGAATTTTGGACTCGGCTGGTGACAAAATGTTCCAAACACACCCCATGCACAACTCCACCGGCAAAGGTGCCAGAAACGAGTACTGTTGGTAGTTTTTATACTACCCCGGTAGGCAGCTGAAAGGCACCACAAAACTTGTTCTACCTGCTTTCTGGGCTGAGATGGAGAATCGCTGAATTTTGGACTCGGCTCCTGACAAAATGTTCCAAACACACCCCATGCACAACTCCACCGGGGAAGGTGCGAGAAAGGAGTTCTGTTGGTAGTTTTTACAGTACCCCGGTAGGCAGCTGAAAGGCACCACAAAACTTGTTCTACCTGCTTTCTGGGCTGAGATGGAGAATCGCTGAATTTTGGACTCGGCTGGTGACAAAATGTTCCAAACACACCCCATGCACAACTCCACCGGCAAAGGTGCCAGAAACGAGTTCTTTTGGTAGTTTTTACAGTACCCCGGTAGGCAGCTGAAAGGCACCACAAAACTTGTTCTACCTGCTTTCTGGGCTGAGATGGGGAACGGCTGAATTTTGGACTCGGCTGGTAACAAAATGTTCCAAACACACCCCATGCACAACTCCACCGAGGAAGGTGCCAGAAACGAGTTCTTTTGGTAGTTTTTACACTACACCGGTAGGCAGCTGAAAGGCACCACTAAACTTGTTCTACCTGCTTTCTGGGCTGAGATGGGGAACGGCTGAATTTTGGACTCGGCTGCTGACAAAATGTTCCAAACACACCCCATGCACACCTCCACCGGGGAAGGTGCCAGAAACGAGTTCTGTTGGTAGTTTTTACACTACCCCGGTAGGCAGCTGAAAGGCACCACAAAACTTGTTCTACCTGCTTTCTGGGCTGAGATGGGGAACAGCTGAATTTTGGACTCGGCTGCTGACAAATGTTCCAAACACACCCCATGCACAACTCCTCCGGGGAAGGTGCCAGAAACGAGTTCTGTTGGTAGTTTTTACACTACCCTGGTAGGCAAGAGAAAGGCACTACAAAACTTGTTCTACCTGCTTTCTGGGCTGAGATGGAGAATAGCTGAATTTTGGACTCGGCTGGTAACAAAATGTTCCAAACACACCCCATGCACAACTAAACCGGGGAAGGTGCCAGAAACGAGTTCTGTTGGTAGTTTTTACACTACCCCGGTAGGCAGCTGAAAGGTACCACAAAAGTTTTTCTACCTGCTTTCTGGGCTGAGATGGGGATCAGCTGAATTTTGGACTCGGCTGCTGACAAAATGTTCCAAACACACCCCATGCACAACTCCACCGGCAAAGGTGCCAGAAACGAGTTCTGTTGGTAGTTTTTACACTACCCCAGTAGGCAGCTGAAAGGCACCACAAAACTTGTTGTACCTGCTTTCTGGGCTGAGATGAGGAACGGCTGAATTTTGGACTCGGCTGCTGACAAAATGTTCCAAACACACCCCATGCACAGCTCCACCGGCAAAGGTGCCAGAAACGAGTTCTGTTGGTAGTTTTTACAGTACCCCCGGTAGGCAGCTGAAAGGCACCACAAAACTTGTTCTACCTGCTTTCTGGGCTTAGATGGGGAACAGCTGAATTTTGGACTCGGCTGGTGACAAAATGTTCCAAACACACCCCATGCACAACTCCACCGAGGAAGGTGCCAGAAACGAGTTCTGTTGGTAGTTTTTACACTACCCCGGTAGGCAGCTGAAAGGCACCACAAAACTTGTTGTACCTGCTTTCTGGGCAGAGATGGGGAACGGCTGAATTTTGGACTCGGCTGGTGAAAAAATGTTCCAAACACACCCCATGCACACCTCCACCGGGGAAGGTGCCAGAAACGAGTTCTGTTGGTAGTTTTTACACTACCCCGGTAGGCAGCTGAAAGGCACCACAAAAGTTTTGCTACCTGCTTTCTGGGCTGAGATGGGGAACGGCTGAATTTTGGACTCGGCTGGTGAAAAAATGTTCCAAACACACCCCATGCACACCTCCACCGGGGAAGGTGCCAGAAACGAGTTCTGTTGGTAGTTTTTACAGTACCCCGGTAGGCAGCTGAAAGGCACCACAAAACTTGTTGTACCTGCTTTCTGGGCTGAGATGGAGAATCGCTGAATTTTGGACTCGGCTCCTGACAAAATGTTCCAAACACACCCCATGCACAACTCCACCGGGGAAGGTGCGAGAAAGGAGTTCTGTTGGTAGTTTTTTACACTACCCCGGTAGGCAGCTGAAAGGCACCACAAAACTTGTTGTACCTGCTTTCTGGGCTGAGATGAGGAACGGCTGAATTTTGGACTCGGCTGGTGACAAAATGTTCCAAACACACCCCATGCACAACTCCACCGGGGAAGGTGCCAGAAACGAGTTCTGTTGGTAGTTTTTACACTACCCTGGTAGGCAGCTGAAAGGCACCACAAAACTTGTTCTACCTGCTTTCTGGGCTGAGATGGGGAATCGCTGAATTTTGGACTCGGCTGGTGACAAAATGTTCCAAACACACCCCATGCACAACTCCACCGGCAAAGGTGCCAGAAACGAGTACTGTTGGTAGTTTTTATACTACCCCGGTAGGCAGCTGAAAGGCACCACAAAACTTGTTCTACCTGCTTTCTGGGCTGAGATGGGGAACAGCTGAATTTTGGACTCGGCTGCTGACAAAATGTTCCAAACACACCCCATGCACAACTCCTCCGGGGAAGGTGCCAGAAACGAGTTCTGTTGGTAGTTTTTACACTACCCCCGGTAGGCAGCTGAAAGGCACTACAAAAGTTGTTCTACCTGCTTTCTGGGCTGAGATGGAGAATAGCTGAATTTTGGACTCGGCTGGTGACAAAATGTTCCAAACTCACCCATGCACAACTCCACCGGCAAAGGTGCCAGAAACGAGTTCTGTTGGTAGTTTTTACAGTACCCCCGGTAGGCAGCTGAAAGGCACCACAAAACTTGTTGTACCTGCTTTCTGGGCAGAGATGGGGAACGGCTGAATTTTGGACTCGGCTGGTGACAAAATGTTCCAAACACACCCCA